>NW_019396348.1:0-73541 GCF_000591075.1 Eurytemora carolleeae | reverse complement strand
CTAGGATATCCTAGGGGGGTCAGCCAAAATGATTTTATTTCATAAACCTCTTATTTATGTCAAATAAGGCTTGGCCGATTAAGAAGTTTTTTTAGAGAAGATCTCTAAGTTGTTCAAAATACAAATGTTATGTTTTAGTTAAGAATTTCGTTCGAAAACTGGCTATTTCATTAAAAACTCTTAAAATAGGATGTTTGAACATGCTACTCTGACTCCATTAAGGTTTTGGGGTGTTGCTGGAGCTCCTAAATTTTTTCTTTATGGCTGTTAGAATCTATTTATATATTTAGATTATCGCAATTTCGCAATAAAATATATTATTTTCTCCCGAAATACTTGCTGTAACAAAGACGACATCTAAATATATATTTCGGAAGTACAGGATCCAGGGGGGATGATAGTTAACTACCCGTGTGCTCAGTTAGTTGTACTGTACACTTACAACTGTTTACTAACATTAATATATTATAGAATCAACTTATAATAAACAAATATGCAGTACGCTCTCGGTATGGTTGATGGTCTATACAATTAGTAAAGGATTAGTGCACATCATCACTCTATACACTATAACCTCGTAACGGGAAAAGTAATTATAAATTGAAATCACTATAAATCAATGCTATTGCTAGCTACAATTCATACAATATTTGTAATTAAATAAAAAGATTATAAAAATATATTTATTTTCTTTACTCTCAACATGAAACACAAGACAAATGCATTTTATAAGAAGTATTGAGAGATTCTAAATCCCTATTCCTATATATTTCCAATGTGAAGTACAAACTATGAATTTATAGTTTTAAACATCAGAGGTGTAAGATTGCAAAGTTTAGGCCTAGTGGTAATCAGTTTTTATTTTTTTACTCTGTAAAGTTGGTTTTATCATAAATTGACTCTTTACTCGGGAGATATCCTGTCCAGTTGTAACAATTAACAATTAACAATATCCTGTCCAGTTGTAACAATTAACAATTAACGATATCCTGTCCAGTTGTAACAATTAACAATTAACAACATCCTGTCCAGTTGTAACAATTAACGCCATAATTTCGAATGCTTTTCTGAAACAACTAGTTAAATTTTTTTTTAAATTTGCTTTAACTATTGGGACACCCTAAAAAGCTGGATAATTTTTTGGGATATCGAGGACAACCCAAATTGCAAATTTATACACTATTTTAGCTTTTTTGGGACACCAATACTGTCAAGAAAATTATTTCAAATTGTCTCCTTTTTCTGGGACAACCTATATATACCAAGCAAACAAATATCCATAGTCATACTTTTATTGCCGATTTATAATAAATTAAATAAATCATATTAATGTTACAAATTCTAAAATATGGCCATAAGGGGCCCCTTGATCAAAAGCGGTAAAATTCGAAAAATGGTTAAATTAATTAAATTTTTGATTTCATCGGCCAAGTTTTTAAAACCAATTTTCAGCTATAAAAATGAAAAAAAGATTTTTAAAAATCTGAAAAAAAATATTTTCTTGTGATTGTTGATTTCTGAAATTGACGTTGTTTATGTGTGATAAATGATTAAGCATACCAAATAGAAATCCTGTACAAATTCAAGCCATTTCTCAGCCATATAACAATTCTTCAGTCCCACCTATACAACTAGCTTTCTGTCTATCTATCTATCTATCTATAGCCAAGTTAGTTTATTTCAATTCAGCAAGATATCAAACGGATCTCAAATGGCAAATTCACTGGTCATTTTTTAAATCTCTTTGTAAAAAAAAACTGAGACTTGTTTTAATCCCTTTATTTTTCAAACTTTGGATATTTTTAACATAAAGATCTAAGGACTGTGACATCAAATATAGAGGGATAGAAAATAAGAGTAAGGAGCGAGTTTTATGTTACTTTAGATGGATCTGTTTACTATCCTCATTTACATAGTTTTCCTGATCATTTCTTATTTCTTCGTTTGTCGTTTGGATCTGCAATTCCACTGCATTTTGTTGATTTTTCTATTTTGAAATAGGCTGTATATTATTACTATATTTTCTGCCCTATAGTCCAATTCTTTAACTGCTTATTTATCCTTTCAGCCTTTTGATGTGTTTAAGTTTTTGGAATAATATTTTCATAAAGAATTGGCATATTAAACCGCAGCTCTTTCTTTTGTATACTTAATTCATTAGCACATTTTCATTACACTGCATAATAAGGTTGAGTATTTTTAAAGGTGAAGCAGACAGTTTTGTAAACATGCAAAACATGTGAACTAAGATTTACACATTGTACATTCTAACTTCTTTCGCGAAAATCTATCAATATTTTGAAAATTACACATTTAAAACTTAAGCTAAAAACAACCCCTTTACTTCTCAAATACTAGGCTTCCAGGATAATTTACGCTCATCTTTTATTTTAACTTATAAATTGTTTTTTTTTTTTTTTAATTCTGGACATTCATAAACCTTCCCTGGGGTCATGTGAGGTCCCACAACAAATTTTGGTCGGATTGGTTGAGTCGCTATGTCGTTTATTAGATACAAACACCCTGACGCCCAGACAGACAAGTGAGTCGAACGGATGAAAATCAGATACTTAGAGTTCCACCCGGTCTTAACAATTGATGAATAATTTGTATTTCTGTGTAGAACACTGTGCAAAACATGCTAGAACAGTTTTTGTCTAAGCCGGAATTACATTTCAATTCAAAATGAAAAATAATGTTCATAAAAGAATACTATAAACTATCATACCTTCTAACGGTTGTCTAATATCTATCGACTATTATGTTTCTCTTTTATTGTTCTTTTGTCTGTTTGTGAGTTGTTTGTGTGTCTATATTTCCTATTAAAGATTAGCTCCCCTCCTGGCTAAGTATAAGTTTAAAGCATAAAATGAATATGTACCCTGAGTTGAAAATTACCCTCGTCTCTTGACACTTTTCATCAAATTTTCTAAATTTTATTTTTTGACTGTTTGGATTTTATTGAAAGGTCAAAATCTTTGTTTTCTGAATAAAGGAGGGAACGGGTTAAAACAGGATAATCCAAGAAGAAGAAACAAGTTAGAAAAGAACAACTGTAAAAGAAACAGCACTGAGATCCACGCTGAAAACTTTAGAATGGGATATCCTTAATCCCAATCGGTTAATTAATCTGGAGATTAATAACAAGAGGAGAACAAGCATTATTTTATCTGGAGCTGTAGGAAAAGAGAAGATCAAGCATTGATCTCTATATCCACCATTCAAAAGTTCCCAGCTCCAGACAACTCTGAAACTAAGTCATCAAATGTTTTGACAGCCTCGACTTTAAAGTGTCGCAAACTCACTAGCCCTAGACAAATACATTTTAAAATATTGATATTTCTGGCGCCAAGATATCAAATTAAAGAATAGTATGAATCAGAAATATGTGTCAAAATGAATTTGTCCCTTGTCAAAAAAAAATCAGATGCAAGAGTATACAGAGTTCAGAAAAAAAAAGAAAGCAAGATACTCAGCAATTTCAAATTCATGGCTCAGAAAAAAAGCAAGATCATTTAAAAATAGTTCTTACTTGTAACACGGCAAACTACAAAGACATCCAACAAAATTCTTTCTTTTTATTTTCAAAATTAGCCGCAGTATGATTGAAGGATGGACCAACAAGAAAAAAATAAAGAACAAGAAATATAGAAATCTCAAAATATTTCCATCTGATATCATATAAATATTTAAAAGTATTGTATAATTTAAAAAAAAATTATTAAGGTTTTAAAAACATTTTAAAATTCATCGTTACTAGCTTAAAATTGAAATAAATAAATGCCAAAAAAAAACTGTCCGATTTGTGCGTAGATCTTGCATCTATAGATTTAAAAGACGAGGGCAAATTTAAGCAAGATTATATATTGGTTAGACATTCTGACCTCGAAAAATTAATTTTATTATGAGACACGATTAATTGGTTAAATACTAGAAATTCAAAACATTTTTTTTCTTCACAATATCTTTACAATAAGACGAGTTGTTAATATGTCTTATTTATTGCAAGACGGTGTTTAATGTGTAATATATTCAAATTTTATAAACAAAATAGAGTCAATCAATTAATTTTAACCCTTTGGTCTAAAAACAATATGAAATCTCCAGGAAATCCTTGTCAAAATTATTTCTTAGAAAAATATCCAAATCATTTTTCGAAAAAAATACAGCAGATTCTGTACAGGTGAAACATAAATATTATCCGGGGGGAGGGGGGCACCCCCACGGCAGCCTCACGTAAAACTACAACAAAGTCCATCTGTCTGTATCGGCATAGTTCTAATTATATTTTCATCTCTTACTAAAAAAAACCGTCGAAAACTGCGAAAAAGGCTTTATTTACTTTCACATGAATTTTTAATCTAGAACAATCTAGGATTGGTTTCAAAGTTTAGTCTTTAATACTTTTTGAAAAGAAACTTAAAGTTTTTCAATTTTATAGAAATTATAAAGACGTATTAAGCTAAACATGGGATATTTTAGTTTAAGAGGTTTTGTGATTTTATTTAAAAATAAACTAAGACCTGGATAACACACAAAGGATATATGGATACCACACAAAATATAATGGAGACCATAAACTAATATTGTTTATCAGAAAATTTCCGTATAAAAGGTTTCGTGATTTCTTTCACAATACATTTATTGAATATCCACAAAGAATAAGATTATAATGAAGACCTTAATATGTAATAAATACCGTAGCAAATCCCATATTTATAAACTGGAACACACTTAAATAAATTACGTTTTACATTGTCTGTAAACCTAAATGCGCTTGTAAATAACTACGTAAAACCTTTACTATGATTAGCTTAACTACTCTTGTATATAACAACGAATAACTTCATTAACTTAACCTGTAACATAGAACTCAAAATAAATGTTAGTTGGAATAATACTCCGCTTTGTTTACGGTGTGAGAGTAATTGTTTCTTGGTTAGCAAACAAGAAGCATCCTGAATCATTTTCTTAAAAGATAGATTTTTAGATTGGGAATTGTATTCGTGATGAACCTTTAGTTCTAGACTGAGTTGTAACTTTATTGATACTGGTCAAGAGTATTTTTCAGAGTAGGGCATTTACTACAAATATGGTAACTGTTATGTAAAGCTAGTGAGATGGAGAACCAGGAAACCCTGAATACAAGATTTAGGAAACCCTGGATACAAGATTTAGGAAACCATGGATACAATATTTTAAAAACCATGGTAAAGATTCAGTAAACCCTGGATACAAGATGTAGGACACCCTGAAAACCAGATTTAGGAAGTTCTATTTCAAATGTGATTCAGGAATCATATTTAAGATATTTAAAGATCTATGCAAACGATGAAAACCTGAACTGATTGATTTTTAAGCTGTCAGTAAAACAATTTGGTTTGTAGCAACATCAAATAAGCTCTAAATATGGCTTTAATGTCGTTTTCCTATTCCACATTTTTTTTGTTTTCACTTTAGAAACCCTGTTATATATATTTATATATATAATATATATATATAAGTATGCAAGATTCTTTGCGTGAACATATTTTTAGAATATGATGATGATAGAATAAGTGTTGGTTTAAGAAAACAGGGTTTAAGATGGACCAGACTTTAGGCTTTTTTGGTAGATAACCGAGGGGTTTGAGTTGAAAATACCCATGTTTACTTAGCAGTCTGAGCATGCAAATTCAACCTAGCCATATATTTTCAATTTTTACTTTTCTGCAATTTTAACACTCGAGGTATAGATCTTTAACAGCCAGCATTTAGAATAAAGAATTAGATTATTTAATTCAAATAGGGAGGGGGGGATACGGGTGAAGGGATTACAAGAGTTTGCTGTTTTCTAACGAAAATCTACGGTGAAAAATCAAAGTCCGTATTCAAGTGCAAATGTTATTTTGTAAAATTGCAAAGTAGAAGATTTTTTGGTAAAATTCGACATTAAGAAATGAAGAAAACTAATATTAATTCAAGTTCATCTGCAAAAGTGTTGGCATTGGTCAAGAACAAAACACCATTTACCTAAAGTGTGATATACTTTGTGTACTTCAGTTTCTGGGTTGAATGTAAACAAACAAACGTTAGCAGGTTTGCAGTACCTACTTTTCTAAACAATCTTGTGTGACTTTCTTGACACCAAGCACCCTGAATTGTTGACAGACAGACAGGGAAACAGACAAACAAGCTTAAGCTCCCATTATATCCGGTAGTTTCACATCACGGCTCAGGAATCCTTTCCTTGGAATAGTTTCATAGAGAAGAAATAGAAATAGAGATGGTTTCATGAAGAAGGAATATAAATAGAGAAAGTCTACTAGAGAAGTAATAGACATAGAGATAGTTTCATAGAGGAGGAACATAAATAGTGATAGTTTCAAAAAGAGAAAAAATTGAAATATGAATAGTTTAATGGTGAAGTAATATAAAAAGAGATTGTTGCAAAGAGAAGGAATAGAGGAAGGGATAGAAGAAAAAGAAATAGAGATTGTTGTATAGTGAAGGAATAGAAGAAGGGATAGTTTCTTAGAGAAGAAATATAAATAGATATAGTTGCATAGAGAAGGAACACAAATAGTGATAGTTTCGAAGAGAAAGAATTTAAGTATTAATAGTTTAATGGTGAAGTAATATAGAATAGAGATTGTTGCAAAGAGAAGGAATAGAGGAAGAGAAAAAAAAAATAAAAATAGAGATAGTTTCATAAAAAGAAATAGAAATAGATATAGTTTCATAGAAAAAATTAGAAATAGAGATAGTTTTATAGATAAGGAATTCAAACAAACACAGTTTTATAGAGAAGGTATAGAAATAGAAACAGTTGCATAGAAAAGACATATAGAAATAAGGATAATTTTATAGAGAAGAAATAGAAATAGAGATAGTTTCACAGAGAAGGAATAGAAATAGAGATAGTTTCACAAAGAAGGAATAGAAATAGAGATAGTTTTAAAAAGAAGGAATAGAAAAAAGATAGCTTCAAAAAGTGGGAAAAGAAAAAGAGAAAATTTCACAAAGAAGGAATAGTAATAGAGATAGTTTCAAAAAGAAGGAATAGAAAAAGAGATTGTTTTATAGATAAGAAATATAAATAGGGAAAGTTTTAAAAAGAAGGAATTGAAATAGAGATAATTGCAACCCTATGAATTCAAACAGTACTGAAATCATTGAGGAAATGTGAGTGAAAATAAAGTGTAAGAATAGAAGCAGTTGTTTTGATTGAAATTCATAATAATTTGCAGCATTCTATGCGTAAAAGGGCTCCTACAGACTGATCGTTTTTGGAGCATATTAATATTTTCTCAGATTTCAAATTTGTAAGCGAAAATTTAATATCTCATCTATTCCCTATGGTAGACAGATTTTTAAAAAAAATATTCTTATCTTCAAGGATTGAATATGGATACTGAAAAAAATATTTTTGATAGGACGAGGATTTCGAGGTGGCTCGGACCAGAAAATGAGGATAATGTGGCTCGGACATAGTTATGGTTGGCCTTACTCCCCTCCTTTAAATGACACCTACAGTTCCTTTAACTTTTCTTCTCTTAACATTATTTATAAATACTCCAAGAATCCCTTGGAAGAATTTGGCATTTGCGATCCATTTAACATTGTAATATTCAGGGGTCAGGGAGCACACACACTTCACATACAAACAAATGAGGGGGGGAGGGGTAAAATGTAAAAAGTTTATCACAAAAAAAAATAACAGAACACTTAATTATGACTGTGGAGCTAAATGTCTGTAAAATATCTCAAACTTTTTGTTCTATCAGAATGTTCTTGATTTACAGTTGCTTAACCTTGTTTCTCGAAATTACTAACAATGGTAGGATTTCTTCAGACAGTAAAGAATAATATTAAAGGGACTGAAAGCTTAATTTCAATTGACCCTCCATGCAGAGATGTCAACGCTCTATTCACAACAATCCCATTAAAAGCTGTGTCTAATCAAGTATGAAAAAAATCGATGTTTGTTATTTGGAAAACTATTTATTTTCAAATGTGGTTTCTTCCCATTTTTACTGCAGGAAAATATATTGGAATTATCAGAATTAAACACCTTTAATCCTAGAAAAACGACAATATCATCCACATTATTGATAAAATAAAGGTTTCCGTACCGTTAAGAATCCGGAATTACAATCTTAGCATGCAGGGTCACCTAGAAAAGCTTTAGAGCACTCAAAAATCCCTAAATATCTGTCACCAATGAAAAACGATCCAATAAACACGATTTATGGACAAATCATGTAATTTCTATTATTATACAAAATAATATTTATTCTTCATGAACACTTATGAAAAATAGTTTTGATTAAACAGAGGTGTAAAATATATAATAACAGGAAAGCGTAATATCTTTAGGATGTTCAGGGGTCCATTTTGGAAAGGGGTGCAGGGGGGGGGGAGGTTGGGGGGTAAACATTTGGAAAGTGTTTCTTGTGATTCATTTATGAAATACTTAATTTATTTCTAAGATTCTAGAAACCTGAACTGTTAACAACCCCCCCCCCTCCCCCCACCTCCCCTAAGAAAATTATGTCCTGGAAGTTAAAGTGGTGGTTGTCTATTTATCTTGTAGACACTAGACACGGTGTCCAACAAATACAGACAATAAGCATGTGTTCTGCTAATTAAAAAGGGGGGGGGGGGGTTGCTTACTATGTCATAAATAATGTCAAAAAAGATATTTTCTCTATGATTTCTCCATTGCATTTTTTTTGGACACCCTGTCTAAAAGACAGTAAACGAGATAATAAATCATAAGAATAAATATGAAATGGCAACCATGAATTGAATTCTAACAATAGACATTTTTAAAATGTGTTTAAACCAAAGAAATGGTGTGAACACGATTTTCAGACATATTTTATTATTTTTTAGCTGACAAATTATCCGAGACAGAAGCCACCGGCCATTTTCTTTCTTTTTAATAATAATAATACTAACGGCATTTAGGAATAAAGAATAGAATAGTAGTTAAGATTATTGCCGATTGGAAGGTGGGGGGGGGGGGGACTCGAGGATTTAAATATTAACATTTTGAAAATGTAATACAGATAGAATTTTAAAAAAATAATCAAAGTCATATAATTTGTAATTTAAAGTACAAATGATACATACTTCATAATGAAAAGTCACAGAGACAAATATTATAAATAATAGAATAATACGATAATACAAGGCAAAATAATTGCAAACTTTGGAACTATTTTTATGGCATCATTTTTTTAATAAGCTTGTTAAAAATAGGTTTTCATTCAGTAAAATGACATAATTAACTTAGGACAAAACTATTGATCAAGGGTGAAACTGATACAAGATACAATGAATAATGATCATGAAATGTCGCTATAACGATTTTTTTAAATTTATGAGGCTATTGAAGCAAGTTCTAAGCTTTGCATTAAATTTCTTTCTAATTTGTGTAAAATTGACCTCAACACAGATCTTGACAGAAATTTATTTTCTATTGCAAATGATTGTTTTGTAAATCCTGTGGATCTTAGTAAAATGTTAGTTAAGAAACAAATGAAATATTTTGATGTCCCATTGGAACATGGAAAGTTCCGGTTTTACAAGAACTTTTAAGTACAAGAATGAATAATTTATATGTTGAAGGATTCGATGATTACGTAACAACTAAAATGATAAATATGTTATGTAATGAGTAATAATCAATGTTGTCTATTTGTGCATAATTTTGCATATTTTTCTCTTTTCTTTATTTAAACAAGTTTAAACTACACCATTTATATATGTATTTATATCTTTGTGTGTGAATAAATCTTTATAATATAATAATATATGCAACTGACGTATTTAGAAAAATATGACCTGAACTATTTTAGAGATCCATCAGTCAGAACAATTGCATATTTCAAAATATAAGTGAAAGTAAAAATGATTATGTTTATTCTAAAATTTTATGGTTCTTTCTCACTGTGATCTTGCAAGGCTGCATTTGTTGCATAAAAAGGTATTGGGTCGACTCTCCACGGGGTAGCCAATCTGAGCTCAAAGCTTAAGACAGGTAGTTTTGTTGAATATTTTTGTGATGATATATTATTTTATTTTTTTTCTTCATATTCTCCATTTTTAAAATCTCTTAAATCAAAATCTGCACAAATGTTGAGACCCCAAAAAGGAAACTCGGGAGTTTCGTTCAAAGATACTCTTTAAACTTCCGGGCTCTGGACATAACCTCGTTGGTCTGGACGGTACAACCATAGAGAATAGAATATATATTAGAGGGGAATTTAGAGAATCTCTCGGTATGATTTTTTTCAGTCCCTTTCAGTCTGAAAGGGAGTTCAAAGTGTACAAATCATGCAAATGTTCTCAAATTATATGCAGTAGAGTACAACAGTATGTTCCCTACACTATCCATTTCAATTTCGAATTTTTTAAAGCTGTTAAATAAACTTTATAATGAATTAGGTAAATAAAAACATCATTTGAATTATAGTTATAACGAGAAATCATCGTTTGTAAAGTGGAAGGCATAGAGTCTATGTGAAATGATCATTGGTCAATTATGAAATCAGCCTATTTCGTAATTTGGTTTTCTTTTAACATTAATTTTAGATTTTCTATAAAATGGTATTCCAGGGCCCACCAGGTTATATTGCATGAATATGTGAAGTACACCTGCAGTATGGAAACAGTACAACAAAATGGCCGTTTTACACTTTTTTCTACAGTGAAACCCTTAATAACGAATACATCGAAAGAATTCATCAAATGTCGTATTCTTCACTTTCTGATAATGGAATGTTTCAGATATTTAGTTTTTTAATTAAATGACTATATGGAACTATTTAAAACTGTTCCCGCATACGCATGGGCTATTTATTTATTTTCGAAAATACTGAAATTTACGTAATATAGTATAAAACTCATTGAAAAATTGTCAAGACGACATTTGATAAATTCTTCCGATGTATTCGTTATTAAGGGTTTCACTGTAGTAAATTCACCTCTAATATATATTCTATTCTCTTTGGGTACAACTGAGTGCATATAAACTGTAAAGTTTTAGTACGTGCTGTACCGGAGAATTTATAATTTCTTAGATCAAATGAAATATTATTTTCTATCAGAAGGACTACTGAACTTTAAAATTAATTACCATGGAGAATACTTATAAAACAACATATTTTTTTCAATTTTCTGCCACGAAACCTCACACCAACTTTTTCTTGAGAGGTTTGGTGAGAGTAAGACGACAAACACATGGCGTCCCATATCATACAGGGTGTCACACGAAACATGACAGTTGCTAAATAATTCGGAAAGTCTTTTTCCCTAAACTGTAATAAATATTAAAGTTTTTTTTGCATATTTTTTTATTCAATAAAATCTTTTACTAAAATGTGTTTAATTTGAAACCAATTTTATTATCATACAGGGTGTCCCAAAAAACATGGGAATTCAGTGACGAAAGCGATATCGTCTTTGTTATGAATTAGTATTGTAATACCTAATTTCAAAAGCCATAATATTATTATGTCTGCTTGAGTTTATTTTATGAAAAGGGTAAAAGACTGTAAAGATGTGTCTATAATGTCTCCGCAAGATGAACAGTGAAGACGGACTCTGTTAATGTATACTGAAATTTTCTTGTTTTACAACCGTATGCATCAAAAAATAAACAAAAAATGTAAACATAGCAGACGAAACTCTTACAGATTACAGCTTTCTCAGTAGGTATCACTATCCTAAATCAAAGAATTATTTATGAAGACGATATCGAATTCGTCACTGAATTCCCATGTTTATTGGGACACCCTGTACATAATATATATAATACCATAATACATTGAATATTCTTACAATGTTCTTTTGTATTAAACAACTAAAGTAATAATGGAAGAAGACATTTTAAATTATTCACCAACTGTCATGTTTCGTGGGACACCCTGCATTATCATATTGTAATCTTTCCAAGCTAATTCAAAGATTATACATAGATAAACATCTTCAAGCGGTAGAGTAGGCTAATAGTTGTGCTACAAAGTTGAATTACAGGGTGTCCCAAAAAGCATGGGAATTCAGTGACGAATTAGATATCGTCTTTGTTATGAATTAGCATTGTAATACCTAATTTCAAAAGCCATAATATTATTATGTCTGGTAGAGTTTATTTTATGAAAAGGGTAAAAGACTGTAAATTTCTGTCGATAGTGTCTCCGCAAGATGAACAGTAAATACGGACAAGTTTACTCTTTTTGTATACTGCAATTTTCTTGTTTTACTAAGTACAACCGTATGCAGTCAAAACATAAACAAACAAATTGTAAACATAGCAGACGAAACTCTTACAGATTACAACTTTCTCAGTAGGTATCACTATCCTAAATCAAAGAATTATTTAAAAAAACAATATCGAATTCGTCACTGAATTCCCATGTTTATTGGGACACCCTGTAGTTAATTATATGTTTCTAATTGGTGAAATCTTTCTAAAAACGAACATTTTTAATTAATTTAACTTACAGTGTGTCCCACATTATATCAGATCGTTCGTTGGTCTAAATTGATCATTTAAAAGACTAATCAGAAAAAAGAATCATTTAAAAAAGTGTATATGGCTAATAACAATATTGTCCTGAAGAATTGACCAGGTTTTTCTTGTATTTTGTGCGTATTTTGGCGATACAGTCATTATTTGAGCCAAAATGTCGTCTTCCAAATATAGAATTTCCTGATTTTCACTGTATGCGTTTGAATTCTGATTTACAGAAGACATGTTCCTTTCTTGCAATGTTCGCAAAAAAATATTTGTTTAGCGCATTTTTGAACATATGTAAATTTAATATATCTTATCATCCCCAAACGTTGCAACGTAACCGTTTGTAAATGTATCTACGAAACCATCGAGGATAAAAGACGACATAGATGGTTCTTGTTTGTCTATATAAACCTCTACTTGAAGGGTGGACTAGTCATTTATTTTTTAACCATTGTAAACCTTCACCGTCCTGTATTTTATTGCACTACCCTCTTATTTAATATTAATATTATTATTTCCTTTAAAGTCCTGTCTTGAATCCCATGTTTGCTGATGGTGCCTGCCTCTTTAAGAAATAAAAATGTCAACTTGTTACCCTGTTCCTGTGTAGCTGAAGCAATTTCTTCCTCATTTCGTATCAATGGAAAAGAAATCAAAACTTTCAAATAATTTCCTTTGTTATCGAATATTGCTTAGCCCAGCACTATGGAATAATAGAATACAGAAAATCCGCAAAATTACAGAAATATTAGAACTCCACAGTACAGATTTATTGGAAATATTAGAACTCCACGGTACAGATTTATTGGAAATAATAAAACTCCTCAGTACAGATTTATTGGAAATATTAGAACTCCACAGTACAGATTTATTGGAAATAATAAAACTCCTCAGTACAGATTTATTGGAAATATTAGAACTCCACAGTACAGATTTATTGGAAATATTAGAACTCCACAGTACAGATTTATTGGAAATTATGTTCTTTAAGCTAGGTGGTTTTGAGTTGGATACTCATAACCTCAATCACTTGACTTCGATATCCATTGTGAGCACTTTTAATTTGAGAATCATTGCTTAGTCTCTTCATGTCAAATTTCCGTGTTCATTTAAAGAAAGAGTGATATCATTCATATTGTCAAAACAAGTTAATATTTTGAGGTTCTCTGCAGGTTTTAAAAATTTACAAAAATTATGGTACATGAAAGAAAAAAATGAGGTAGGGTGCCACACGAAGGGATTTAAGCAATATTTTTTGGATGCAACAGGTTCTTTGGGTAATGTGGCCCACTTTGAGCAATTTGTGAACATTTTAGGCATCTGGTGCAAGTCATTTTCGGTTTTTCAGAAAACCCTGGTCCTAAATTTTCTTTGTGATCCGTGTAGAGGACCACATTTAGAGTCTATCAAGTTGGATAAAAAAAATGTTTTTTTTCTTCATTTTAATACAAAGGTTTGACACCGGCCATCGAACCTGCAGTGGACCTTTCGATTTTATGAATTTCCCTTTTTTGTGTGTTTCCCTGTCAATGTTTAGTTTAGATAATCAACCTTTCCATAAAAAGTTATTTTTTACCCGTTGCCTAAAATATTAAAAAGGGTTTTTGCTATTTTTAAGTATTTTGATAATTGTAACATGTGCAATGAGAATGTTCCTTCATCATCTAAAGGGGTTAAACAAATCTAGTTAGAAAAAAATTATAAAACAATAAATCTGAATTCTGGATTATGGCGGCCATTAAAAAAGCAAGAATCCTGGAAATTGAGTTGAAGTATCAAAGAAGCAAAGAATGGGAGAATTATTGCGGGTCTCAGCTAAAAAATCCTCCAGTTTTCATCCTATTCCAACATTAACAATAATCTTCTTCTAGATCTTGTAGAAAAACTAACTTTTAACCTTTTAATCGTATCCCGATTGGGCTATTTTTTTTCTTATGTTGATTGGGGTGGGGGTGTATTACCCCCCCCCCACCCAATAATTTTGCCCTTGGAGTTGAGTATAGGGGAGTGTGAAACATGTCCGTAGTCCAACTTTTCAAGGCCTGCTCATTAAACACAATTAGACCTTTATCTTCAATAATTAGAATGCAAGGTAGGATTTTAAAAAAAGTTCAAAAAGTACATCGGAAAAATATCAAAAATAAATATTTTTACTTTTTAATATGTGATGAAACCCATGTTATTAAATCCATTTTTCAAGGGATTTCTAAATATATAAATTTTAGGCCTGTAGCTTGATTGATAAAAAAGTTATTAACCTTTTCTGATTTTCTTCAATCACTGACCCGCCTTTTGACTGTCCAACATTCCACCCTTCCCTATGCATCAAAAAAAATTTGTTACGCAAAATTTGTTCACAACTTTGAAGTAAAAAAGGTGAAGAAGTTTTAACGTGAGAATGTCTGCCGTTTTTAAATTTAGAAACAACGACAGAGGGACGGTAGACCCCCCCCCCCCCCCCATCTTGATAGGGTTAAATAAACATCTTATCACTTACCTCTACTCAGATTTTCTAATCTGAAAGTGTAGACCTTTGATATTTATAACTACAAAGGAATTGAGATTTTGCCATAAACTTTTATAATCCTTTGCCACATAATGTTTACAATATCGAGTTGCAAAGTTATAGGGATTGGAAAATAAAAGTTAGAAATTATAAATATTTTTTTGTCTCGATATTGTTTCTATGAACTTGACTTTTGATGCTTTAATATTTTCAAAAAGGGTAAATTGTATTTTTAAGAAAGTTAAACTTTATTTAAGAAATGTCCAAGGGATGGGTTACACAACGCACCAAAACCTGCACATCAAAGAACCTACCTTGTCCAAATTGAAAATGTAAAATAGGTAGGATGGTTCAGAAAAATCAAACATTATTAGACTTAAAATGAAATACCCTTCAAAGATATTTTTCACTTAACATAAATTATTCAGTCCTTAACTATCAATTTGCATCAATTATTTAATCCCCATCTCTCTCATTTCATATGGATTTTAATCCTTAAACTGATAATTTATATAAATACGTCTATCTAAACAATAAATATAATTTAATAGAATCTAGGAAATAGTCCTAATAGCGGACAGGATTGGATCGAAAAATACATCGCATTTAACACTACCGAGGTCGGCAGCTCACTTCATGGCTCACAACTGGCTCATCAACCCTTTCACCCCACTAGACATAAAAAAGACTCTATTAATTTTCTAATACAATCATTAGGTTTGGTGCGCTCAAGACTTCAATTAGATTGGTAAAGGAAATGAACCAGCTACAGTCCATTATCCCTTTGGTAGCTTAAGTTTAAATAATAGTTTGATGAGGTTCAGTCTAGTCGCTAGATATGAAAACTGAGCTAAGTAATGGTTAAAATCTTTATTTTAAAATAACGTTCGTAATATTAAAGATTTGACACTTTACCCAGCAGGCTGGTTGGCTCATTCTTAAAATTGTGTAACTAGAAATGTGTCTATGTGAGCTAGAAGAAGCCTAACACAACACTACAGGAAAGGCATAAAAACATTGAATATTGTAAATAAATACTAATCGACACATGTTCTGTTTTAAATCTTTTGATAAAAATCCAATTCATCATAGGACTTGATTGCAACTTTGCTTGAGTCACTTTTCAGTATTTTCTTGGGTGAATTCAAGCATGAAATCACAGTTGAGATTGAAACAGATCTATTCCTAGATATCCTTGTTTCATCCTCCGGGGGCAAAGAGCTTCCAGAAATTGAGGCAAATCTGAGTCGCTTAACTCCAATACGTGAGGTGTCGGTTTCATTAGATTCTTTGCTACACATTCCTTCTGTATCAGGTTCTACAGTTGTATTTGAATGTGTTTCAGGAAGCTCATTTCCAAAGACATCAGACAATACAGAAGGATATTTAAACCGTTTGAACCGAGGATCTAGCTCAGTAGTTTCTTTGCTAATCATATCATCGCCTTGATAAAACGTACTTGATGATCCTAAGCCCGATAAATCACTGCGTTTCAGCTCATTGATAGATCCTATGCTAGCAAAATCCCCTCGTTGCAGCTTTTTAATGGATCCTACGCTAGCGCCATCACCACTAATCAACTCATTTAATGAGTCTATGCTAGCTATATCCCGGCCTTTTAACTCATTAATGGATCCTTTGCGAGCCACAGCATCTCGTTTTAGCTCATTAATTGAGCCTATTCTGACCTTATCACCACGAATCAGCTCATTTAATGATCCTGTGCTATCCACATCACCGCCTCTTAACTCATTGATTGATCCTATGCTGATCTTTTCACGACGAATCAGCTTATTTAATGATCCTGTGTTAGCCTTATCACTGCTTCTTAGCTCATTAGTTGATCCTATGTTAGTCTTATCACCGCATTTCAGCTCGTTTAATGATCCTATGCTAGCTGTATCCCCAGATGTAATCTCATTTATTGATCCATCATCATGTTTAGTCGTCAATGACTCCAGGTGTCCTTTCCAAGCAGAAGACCTATTACTTAATGACTGCTGGATTACGGTTGCAGGATGAGGCATCTTCAAAAGGGCCTGTCTTCTTAGGGATTCAGAGGCTGAAATTTTCTTCTTGTTGGACGTTGAGGTTTCATCCTCAATATGAGAAAGAGAGAACCTCCGGAGGGAACGGTGAGCCATGCGGGGAGATATTTCTGAAGCTGAGCAGTTCCTGGTTAATCTTGGGATTTCTGTGTCAACAAAGCTCGGATTGTCACAACCATGAGCATCTTTCTTACAGGATTCTCTTTTATCACAGCTAGTTTTTTTGTGCTTTTTGGAGCAAACCTGTTTAGGAGTGTAAAGAGTTTTTTTCAAGGACTTGTCACAGGTTTCAGTAGTTGGATGTTTAACTTTAACTCCAGTGCATTCAACAGCTCCTCCAATAGGATTATCTGGTCTAACCTTTATCGGAGTCAATAGGGAAGAAAAAGGTAGATTTTTCCTTGACTCAAACATGTCATTGTCGAGATCTTCCCTCGGTTGGTTTATAGGGGTTAAATTCATTAAAATATCACTTTTTGTGCTAGTGCTAGCATTTGTACTTTGTGTACTGTTTGAACCCGGGGAACCGTTTGCACGCATAGTGGAAGTGGATTGAAGCCTCTGCTTCGACATCTCAGCAATGGCATCCTTATCCCAAGGAGTACCAAAATCCACTTCAAATGAGGTTCTAGGATAGGCTCCCAGCAAAACTAAACATACATGTCTATTATAAAGTAGTAATCTTTTGTACAGACTTTCATTAATATGTACACATGTATAAAATATATTTGGACAAATGCAGATAATAAATTCAAAATTCTCAATTTCAAATCTTTAGGGTTCCCAAAACATGGCAATCAATCAAGTGAAATAGTTAATTTTATTAGTTTTCTATAGTTACTTTAGAACCTTTTTGTTAAACCTAGACCATAAAGATATCCATGTGTGGGCCACGTCTCATATTTTAGACACGGCTCAAATTCTTAAATTCGGCTTCTGGTTTGTTTTAAATCTTAAAAATATCCAATCATGCTTACCTAGAACTTGAGGAATAGTCTGTAAGAATGCGGATACCATCACAAAATAGATTGATCTGCCCAGAGTGACCTCCACTTTTCGCCCTGAAAAATATAAATATGAAAAAAAACCATGACAATGCTGTGAGAAATGATTATTTAATCCTATTTTTAGCCAATCAAGCATTTTAATTGTTGCAAATTAAAAGTTGGAACAGCGCTAATATACACAGCATTAACCTTAATATCCACTATGGTAACTTTAATTTGAGTTTGAGAAGTAAGTGTTTTAATCCTGAAGTTTTGTGATATTTATATAAGAATTAATCTAGTCCTGAGAAAGTAACATGACGAACCTTCTATTCTTATCTTTATAATAAAACAAGACCTTCGTATATATGTTCCCCATGGCCGGCCAAACGGCTGGATCGAATGGGCTGAAGTATTTTTGTGGACATCATGGGTAGCCTGGTAGTGATAGGCTGATAAAATAAGAATTTTTTTCTTCAAAAATTTATTTTTGTTTAAAATTTTTTTCTTTTTCGGGGGCAACTTTTTAGTAAACATTTTCCATTCAACCTGTTAACAACTACCGTCTTCTTTGCTTCTGAACCCCTGAAGGACAGGGGGGGGGGTCGGTAAAGTTAAGATACCCCCCCTCCACGCAGGCATAGGGTTAACCATGAAAAATTACCTTCAACATGAATACAAAAGGTTGTAGATTCCAGTAGGAAAGCATAGAAGAAGACAGTTAAAGCAATAACAATTGCATTAATGAAGGAAACTTTAGCAGATAGTTCTGGAACCATCAGGAAAACTATCTAAGAACAATTTTTATAATTTTGTTTGTCAGTTAATGAATATATGGAATATGGAAAGAAATCTGCAAACACTTATCAAGAAAAAGAAGTTTGATCATCAAATACAATTCAAGCTGTCGAGCAGTGTTAAAACTCGAAAAAAAAAGTTTAAGTAAATAAAATGAAAAATTAATCTGTTATTAACTATTAAAAATAATTATATGAATGCTTATTTTAGATCAAATGATATTTTTGAATGAAATAAAAACAGGCAAAGAAACCAAAAAACTAGTAAATTTAGAAAATAAGACAAAAATGTTCTAAATAATTATAGAGACACTGTAAAGTTAAATTTCAAAAATTATTTTTGATGATCTGGAGAAAAAAAGAAAAATTTTATATCAAAGAGCAAGTTTTTTAATCCTTTTACATACAGAACATATGGGGATTTTCAAGGAGAGGGGGGGGGATTAACAAGTAATGACTTGACAAAAAAAAATTAGCAAAATATATTTTCCCTGATTGATAAACCAGACCACTAGGGCAGCATGCAGGAAATAGGAACTGTAATAACCAACCTAAACGAATAATTAAAAAAAGTTATTGTTCGATCATGTTTAAAAGAGTACACACTTTAAATGTTGAAGAAAAAATCGCTAAATTTTGCAGAACAAATCTCTATTTTTTTGCTGAAAAAAATCGCTAACTTTTGCAAAAAAAAATGTTGTTGAATATATGCAATTTTTTTCTTTTGAAATTTAGAGTTCACATGATTTACACTTTTGAACCTCGATGTAAAAAAACCTTCAATGAAAAAAATGAGCCCACAAAAAAAAACTCAGCTCATCTCTAAATAAGGTAATAGCCAGGCATTTTTAACATTTGATATCTATTTTCACTCTTTTTATAAATAATGATGAACTTTTATCAACTTGTTTTCAGTCTTACTCTGTCCTGCTTCACTTTGAATAAAAATAAAATAAAAAATGATCATTTCGTAATGAGAAACTGAGTCTTCAAGTTGCGACTTTTCGAATACAGTATCCATGAACGTTTCCAAAATTTGGAGTTTTACAGAATGTTGATATAAGAGAATAGGACAAGTTGAAAATTGGTCGACCCGACTTTTGAAATTCCTAAACACAGTGCCATCAATACCTCCTCCAGTGTTCGACTGCTTTTATTCTCCAGAAAGAATTCCATTAGAGACAAGATAGGGTTTGGGAGACCACGTCCTAAAGCCTAAAATCCAACCTAATTCTTCATAGAACAAAAAATTATTTTAAATTTTAAATTTGCAATTTTGGCCTTTGATTCAGGTGAAATGCTATATTGAGTCGGGTTGTTTATCTTTTACTTTTATGTAATATCAAGATTTACTCAAGTGTGATTATTGTAAAAAGTAAGAATTTTACAAATAAAAATCCAAAACCTTGCAACAACAATAAATTAAAATAAACCTAGAAACGGAGGTAACTTTAATTGCGTTGATTCTCAATTTTATTTAAAAATCCTTTATTGGATATCGAGATCAAACTTTCACAAAATTTCTGGCTTCAGCAGTTAAGGGGCCAATAGGAACATTGGGTGACAAATTGTAAAACCTATTTATTTCACTTGTCAGACCAGCCGGAAGCCGAAATTAAAGAATTCGAGCCTCGGCTTAAATTTAAGCCAAGGCTTTTTCAAGGATTTAAGCTGGTGCTCAATTGAACCCGGTTTTGGAGGAATTTGAGACTCGGCTTAAATTCATTAAATTCGGACACGGGAAAATATAATTGGTTTTGAAAACTGTTAACGGAATAAGTCAAAAATGAGAGGATAAGTAACGGAAATAATTTAACCATGGATATAAAAGAATTAAGTTTATAATCCTGCCTCTAACAGCTGACTTTTTTCTTGAACTAGTTTAGGAACTAGAACTATGATCTCATTATAGCTAAACTCCATTCCTAAAATAAATATCTAACAATCATTGTCATGGTCATTTTTTTTGGAGGGTTTCCAATTAGAATTTCGTCCCGCGAAATTGCGTGGGTATCCCAGAATTGCTTAAAATTACTTGGAATTGCGTGGAATCAAATGGCTCGCACTTGAGTTGGAAATCTTACTTTTTAGTAAATCCACATCATTCCATTATTTTCTCGAAACTAAGCCCAACTTACTACTAAAATTGAAACTGGGATCCCTTGATTTGATTTGCTACTTTTTTCCAATATTTTGTCCAGTATTCCATGTTATTACATTTTTTCAAAGACGTTTCATATAAATAAAGTTAACCATGTACAGGCTGACGGAAGAGGGGGGGTCCCTGAGAACCCCCCCCCCTCACCTCTAAGACTAATTCCTTATTGTGATAAAAATGTATATCACTTAATACATTTTTGGAAAGCCTTTGGACGAGGAAGGGGTGGCTACTCTCAGGGTTATGGAATTGGAGTTTTGGAGTGCTCCCAGGATTTTGGAGTTGCTCCCAGGGTTTGGGAGTAAAATGTGAAAATTTATCTGACCTTTTATAAAAAATCCTTTAAAAAGGGTACTTGAAAACCGAAAATTAAAAAAGGTATGCTACCTTTTTTTACCTCCTTTGGCTCTACTTTGATGATCTGCAAAATTTGTTTTAAAATTTGCAAAATTTCAAACATTTATTGCAATTTTAAGTTTTGAAGCAAAAAGTGCGCGAAATATGATACATTTTTGAAAAGCCCTTATCACAGCATATTCAAAATAATATGCAAAATCTTCAAAAGCGATTTTTAATCTAGGAAAATTGAAAATATTTTTTATCAAAAAATCCCATTCCGAAGCAAAGTAAAAGAAGAAAAGAATATTATTTCTTAGAATTACTACCTATTGTAGAAAAAGACGACTTTACCAACCTTCTCCTCTGGACTGCAGGGTTATGTTAATCTGACGGAGGCCAATATGAACAGTTAGATCGGTGGATACAAGCATATCTAGTTACATATATTTACTGCAAGCATATCAATAGATAGAAATATTCATCATACAAGCATATCTAGGTAAATATATTTACTGCAAGCATATCTATAGATACAAATATTCACTATACAAACATATCTAAGCACATATATTTACTGCACGCATATCTATAGATACAAATATTCACTATACAAGCATATCTAGGCACATATATTTACTGCAAGCATATCTTTAGATACAAATATTTATCATACAAGCATATCTAGACACATATATTTACTGCAACATATCTATAGATACAAATATTCATCATACAAGCATATCTAGGTACATATATTTACTGCAAGCATATCTTTAGATACAAATATTCACTATACCAGCACATCTAGGTACATATATTTACTGCAAGCATATCTAAAGATACAAATATTTACCATACAAGCATATCTAGGTACATATATTTACTGCAAGCATATATATAGATACAAATATTCACCATACAAGCATATCTAAAGTACAATTACTTATTTAAACGGCCTGAAGACGTAATTTGCTGTAACCCTATAATTACAGAATAACGTGATGGATTCACAACAGTTTTCTTTAAATATTTGTCTGAGTAAAATGGGCATGGATTTATCCCTATTTTTCTGTCATAAAGTCGACTTTTTTCTATTGCAGTTCTCTAAACCGAGATGGAATTTAGAGAATTTGAGCCGCGGTTTAAATTCGACAAAATCCGCCAAAACCCGGTTTAAATTTAGCGCCGGCTTAAATCTTGAAACATTTGATATGGAACCAACCATAATTAAGCCGCGGCTTAAATTTAAACCGCCGCTCAAATTCTTTAAATTCGGCCACAGTTGTTGTAAGAATTAAACAATTTTCACTCAAGAAAAAGTGAAGATTTTTTTGTAATTTTAAAAAAGGTTAGCGTTGTGAATTTTTGTTGTTAGATCTACAGTCACCATTAATTTGTTAAATATTAAGACAAAGACTAAAGCAAAAGGAAAACTAAAACTAACAAAAGCTTGACAACAATTTGCAAAAAGAACACAGGACATTGCTAAAAGACTGGAATTGGCATTAAACAATTTATAATTTTACGTCTTTATGCAAAAATGATGTAAAGCAAAAGGCAAATTGTCAACAAAATTGACAACAAATTTAAAAATATCTTCATGCTCGTGAATTAGTCTTGTCCATAAATATAGAACAAAGGAAATCATACAAAGACAATGACTGATGACACTGACAAAAGACAAACATGACGGTTAAAAAGTTTAAAAATATACCTTCATGCTCGTGAATTAGTCTTGTCCATAAGTATAGAATAAAGGACATCATACAAAGACAATGACTGATGACACTGACAAAAGACAAACATGACGGGTAAAACGTTTAGAAATATACCTTCATGTCCGTGAATAAGTTTGGTCCACCTTGAATAGCTCCCTAGAAGGTTTCCATATCCGGTCATCCAATTTATATCCGCTATACCTGGAAATAATACAGGGTGTCCCATATCATATTGGATCGTTCATGGTTCCAATTTGCGATTTTCGGGAGATATTGGAACTAATCAGAAAGTTTAAGAAGATACGAATCATTTAAAAACAACTGTACAGGGGCAACGTAAAGTTTGCTTACTAGGTTTTTAGAGTATTATATGAGTATTTTGGCGTTAAAGCTTGGAGATAATCCAATAGGATATGGGACTCTCGGTGCGAAAAGATGAGAAAATTGAACAAGGTTTTCGATCATCATGTAGTCAAAGGAACTGAGTTCTCACCACAAACTCAGATTTTCTAATCTTTTTTTTGCAACCGAATGTCGTAACTCGTGGACCTTTGATAACTCAAACTATGTTTTTTTAGATCCGTTTCTGCTCGAGTTTAAAATCTCAAAGGTTTAAACTATCAGGTTGCAAATATATGTAATTTGTCCATTAATTGTTTATCTTGTATATAAATCTATTTTCGTAATACGTTATCCGTATCCTAACAATGTTAGTTAATTCTTAGAAAACCTTTCGGTCCATAAACTATAAAATACCCATCATTACTTTATAAATAGTTGAACAAGATCCTTTGTCTCATGTTAGAGAACAGAGTGTCAGCTCGAATTGTACCTTGAAAGTATAGATACAGATTATTCAGGAACCTTTGTAGTAAATGCCCTACTCCATAAGGTAGTATCAAACCTGTATCTATCCAGGTACAACTCAATTTCAATTTACTGAAAATGTCGAAACCGGACACGATCTCGTAAACTATCAATTCCAAACCAATGTACAACGTAATTTATCTAGATTACTATGGGGCCTCTGTACTATTACACATTGAGAGAACTTGATGGAGTAAGGTATTTTCAACTTTATATATATAACACAGCTTCTTTAAGAAATATTTTTGTAAAGAATAATATATAAATATATTAATAACCAGTCCCCCTCTATTAAATACAGTACCCTTAAACTTTTTTTCTGAGTAATAATGAATAGTATTTAAAAGTGGTTTTATACATATCAATTCCAGTTTTTCTTACTTACATGGATCATGGATGTAATAAATTTGATCCAGGTTTGCAAGTTTTTTTATCGCAGATTTTTCTGGATTGACAAAAACATGAATGTTGGCCTTTTTTCAACTTCGACCTGGGTCCATGTGAATGTCACTTGCCACCAACATTTTGGATCTGCTCGGTTCAGCCGTTTTACGTTTATTAAATACAAACACACAGAAAAGCGAAGCAAAGTAAAAATATAGAACATTTCATAGAAAAAAAACATGTCACTTAATTGCTTAAAGTAAGCTACAGATACATTTTAAGTAAGCTTTACGTGTAAATTATAATTTACGCGTAAAGTTTACAGTTTTCAATTGCAGAATTTCAATTGAGTGTTTTTTAGATAAGTGACATCACGCTGTAATAACAAGACAGGACATCAACAATATAGGAGGAGAACATATCCTCCTTTTTGTTATCTCATTTGAAGGTTCGGAATGATACCGTTGTAAATTTGACATGATGACTCTAAAATGTTAGGTCCCTTAAAATTATGCCTACAGTCCCTTTAACTAAATAATATTTACCTATTGATAATAAAGCTCCTGAGAACAGAGTTAGGTTTCCCAACCAAAAAGTTTGCTTCTTTTTCCTCCTGTCATCAATTCAAGAATAAAATACCAAACTATTTTTAAATCTCGATTATTATCTAAATAAAGTTTCCACAGAATCAATATGATACAGTGAATCCCAGATATATGAATACATAGACCGTCATAAGTTTTTTGATATTCTAAAGAAACTTCCTTTTTTATTTTAATTCCAGGTAAATTAATAGCCCTGAAATATGAACGCAATTCATATATTAATATTAAACTCATTTTTCCGAGGCATTTGATCTTAAATATGTAATATGACATTACAAAAAAATCTTTTTATGTATTCATATATCTGGAATTCACTGTAACAAATTTGAATTACAAGAAATATCTATGAAACAATTTATACTTCGTGAGGTTTAAGTTATGTAAAAAATGTTATGATATAAGTGAATGTTTATGGGGTTTCTTAGAATTCCTTGATGTTAAGATGAACCACAAGAAGACGATATATACGAGCAGCCAACTAGAAATAAAATAAAAAAATTAAAACAAATCACTAAAGGACTGTAGGCATTATTTTAACTGACGCTCTACAGCACCATGCAAAGAAAGCAATACCTGATTCACAACGATACCTTTGTAACATTAATCGAATAAAAAATTGGGAAAATAACGTTGTTTATCTGACTATTTCTGTAAATTTATTCATTGTTTCTTACAATGTTTGTTTACCCCTATAATCATATTTATAGCCCCCCCCCTTAAAATATTTCTAAGGGGGGCAAGAAAAATGTGTATTATACTTAACCCTATTCCTGCTGGGGGGTCCCCAGCATATCCTGGTTTTCAAGTACCCCAGCAGAGATAGGGTTAACCTGAAAATTCAATTTTTGTGGGGCAATTTTATTTTTCAGCTAGGGGAAATCATCAATCTTTGTTTTCGGGACAAATTTTGATGAAGGGGGCTTTTTTCATTTTGACAAATTTGTGTATCTTAAATATTTATTTGAGGTAAAATTTTATTATCTAAGGGCATTTTCAAAGTATATAAAGTTATTTTTTTAATCAAAGGTTTATTTTTTTGTTTGGCGTAAAAATTCTTTATTTTGGAGTAATTACCTTAAAGTTGGGTGTATTTATAAAACTTTTAGGGATAAAAATAAATTAAATTTAGATGCAAATTATAAATATTTGGTGGCATTCTAAAACAGGGGGCAAATTTATGTCTGGTGGGGCATTTTGAATAAGAATGTGTGAGTATAATTTAAAAATCCAATCTAGGGGCATTTTTTAAGAAAGGGGCAAAATAAAAAAAATCTCGAGCTTATATTGAAAATGAAATCGAACTTCTTGCCCTCCCTAAAGAGGAGGGAAAGCTTTCTTTGGGGGGAAGCCCCCCCCTTAATCAGGCTAAGGGGGGGGGGCTGCCCCCAACCTAATTGCGCGCCTGTGCGTGGGCAATCCCTTTCTGAATTTAAAACAAGGTTTTAAATTTACGTTATCATTTAATTAACTTAATAATTGTAGATAATGATGATTGACCATTTTATGTTTATCGACAAGGGTGGGGAATTTTTGCACTAATGACCCTACATTAAACCCCCCCCCCGCACTAAAAACAATCTCTAATACCTTCACCAATTTTGACCGCCGTTTTTTGGATTATAGTTTTACAACCCGGTTTCATTTCATGTTAGAAAATAAACTCCTGTAATGATAGGTCTGCTATCAGGGGCGTAAACAAAATTGTTCAGGGGGGAGGTCAGCGCCCGTTGGCAGCTAAATCCCACCTGGAAATCATATTTTTTTTAATGAAAGGTATAACCCCCCCCCTGTATATGCCCCAGTTAGCTATAATAAATATGTAGGCTCTAGTCACAGCTAGAAACCATCATCGATCTTTATTGTTGAAAATAGACGGTTAGGGTAATATGGGGGGGGGGGGTGGAGACACTTGGGAGAGATGGGGGGTGGATATCAATCTGTCTTGGTTATTTAAACCCCAAGGGATACCTTGACAGGTATTTATATAAAGAATGTTTATGAAGAGGTAGGAGAGGGTTTCTATAAATATTCAAACACCTGGATTAAAAGATATCCCCCGGGAAATGCCCGGGAATCAATAAGCGGCCGGCTATAGGTCAAGTTTAATAGGCTATTTCCGAACATTCTAATCTACCCGGCCATGTTCCAAAAAATCAACAAAAGTTCTGGTTTATTTGATACTTTTGGAAATGAGAAGTAATTTCTAGAAACTTCATTTAGAATATTTGCAACGGTACCCTTTAAACCCTTTAAACATTCAAACCCATTGGAACTTTTTTATTTTTTATTATTGTAATTGTGGTTTTTGTGGTTTCTCGATAACAGTGGCTTGCGGATTTAAGAAGCATACATTTCAGAATAAGGTCAAAATTTAACATTAATTCCAGAATCAGGCCCTTTTATATTACTGCTTAAATAAAGACTAAGGAGTACCGTTGTGAATGAGACAAATCTATACAAATGAAGGCTAACTTAAAACCTATACAATTTCAATTAAAAATCCGGATGGTTTCCTAGAGAACGATTTTTGGACCCTCCCCCCCCCTATCAATTTTGTCTGTCCTAGCCGCGGCGCTCGGCCCCCGAGTCTGTCCTAGACGCAGCGCTCAGCCCCCTAGACTGTTCTAGCCGCAGCGCTCAGCCTAGAAATATGTCTTGACCTAACCTAACAATGAAATAATAGAAAAATAAATAAAAATAATTTTGCTGAAAAATAAGTGGTCATGTACAAAATTGATAAAGGGACGTGGGGGGGGGGGGTCCAAAAATCGTTCTCTAGGACAGGCCCAAAATCCGTTTTAAATAATCTAGAATTAGAAATAAATTTAAAATATAGTTACCAGGCTACAATCCAGACCAGCTGAATATCAACAGTTGCACAAGTAGTATTATGATATCCAAACCACTGCATGGTAAATTAAATACTTTTACTCACTTTTAAACTTATATTTCACGTAGATTATTCACTGATATTTTGTATCACTTGTTGTTCAGCACAAAGTACACATATAATGGCAGTACGATTGTACACAGTACATATTAAGTAGAACTGTACAGTGTACACAAGAACAGGCGTTTACAGAAAAATGTATTCACTAATATTACAATGTTTTCATTGCACTGTCCAAGATGAGAATGAGATCATCCCCCCCTCTACCACCACCGACTCAAGAGCCCCTTTCTTTGCAAATACGTATTTATACATTTAAAAGTGTAAATATTGCATTGAATCAAAGACACTTAAATTATCCTTTGGCATTTTAGAAGAAATGAAACATTACAAACACGTGTACAAAACTTTTCTAAAACTATATATTTATATTTTCCGTTTCTTTAAATGTTTACAATTGTATTACATAATCAATATTAAATATATATAACATTAGATGGGTTACAGAAATAGGTTTTAAATATTTTTTAAAAAGAATTAATTATTGTTAAATTGGAGTAGAAAATAATAAACAGTTCATCAGTGAATATAACATGTTACAGTTGGATCAGGGTGACATGTATCGAAAATGCTTATAAAAAACATTCCGAGAATTCTCTAAATTATATTTAGGACATTTTTAAGAATAGTAAAATAAGTCGCATATGTTATAGACACATCTTTAGAGAGACATGATAATTTGTAATATGAGGAAGAATATCGCATGTAAATATTTTTGAAAGACGCTAATATTTTTCCTTCAGGAAGAATATCAAAAATGTTTTAAAAAATCATTTCGAAAATGCTATACTTTATATTTAGGACGACATTTTTGAAGAATACCATGAGATTAAGATTATCGCATGTAACAGAACCACATTTTAAGCGAAAATTCCGTAAAAAATATGGCCGGAGCTAAAATACTTCCACTTTTGATCGTCTCATCGATCTCCATGGATAGGGGAGGATGGCAATCGATCGGTATTCTAATAGTCGTTATCGCCGATCATTAGAGAAAAGAAACTTTATCAAAAGTTTCTCAAATAAAACTCATGTACAAAACTCCTGCAATCTGTTTTCTTACATTTTTGCATTTGTAGACCTGTCAGTTGTTAGTTCTTAATAATTACTGATTTTACCAACTTCAGATTTTGGTCTTCATTTAAGTCTCATCCTTTGTGGGTATCCTGTACTAGTTGGCAATGCCGATTTACAAAGGTACTCTTGAAACCTAAATCTGATCAAAAATCTGAAAGATACCGTCAATGATCTGACTCAACAGTGTTCATTTCTGTGAATTTCTCCTTTGCTTCATATTAACAAGAAATACAAAATTCTCATTCGTAGAGAAACCGCAAATGAAAACAAACAGTTTAAAGAAAAAAAATGTTGATGTCTAATTCATTCTTTATTAGCAGAAAAAGCTTCAAGGGTACCGTTGTAAATCGGGCATTGCAATCTTAGCATGGAGGGTTGATGAAGGGCTACATGAAATTACACTTACAGTTCCTTTAATATGCAATATATAGAGCTAGAAATAGAGTTTACATTTTAAGAAAAATAGATGATTTAGTAAAAAACTCAATCTGAGAATTCTCACTCGATCAGCGTGATGAATAACTTAGTAAATTTCGGAAATCCATTCATTAACAAAGTTAACAGTAAAAATACAAAAATTGAAAACATGAGTTAAAAACGGGATATTATTTTGTTGAATTTCTACTTTTTGTTTGTGAAATTTGCACTAGTTTACATAAAACTATGAATATTATTTACATGTTGATATGTTTACCACTATATCCATCTACAGATCTATATCTAAACTGAATGATGAAGATGAATTTGGTCCGAATTCAAATTATCTTTACATGTAAATAGATGGCTCATATCTAATTAATGGGACTGTAAGCGTAATTTCAAATTACCTTTTATTTAAAGAAATGCCCCATATCCGTTGTTTTACATTTTTTAATTCACATACTATCAATTTATTTGAGCCCAAGACAAGTCTTCTCAACTTTTCAGGGGGAGGAGATGTATCTTTTTCTTCTAATACAGTGATAACCACAAAACTCTGAGATAGGAAGACGGCTTTATAGCAATACAAGTGTAATTCATGTTGTTACGAAGCAAATAGTTTTATAAATAACTTGTTGTAAATTCGGGTTATATATGTTTTCCTACAGTAGAATTTTCTAGAGAAACCACAAATGAAAGAAAAATCTGTTTTTAAAATTACAAAAATTGATATTGAAATCATACTTGATATGAAACAAAGCTTTTAAGGGTACTGTTTAAGGGTACTGTTTAAGGGACCATCTGAACGATAAATTCATTTGATTTAATCTTATTTTTAACAATAAGCGAAAATCACAGAAAAGTTTCAAAATGTCTAAAGCCCCCCCCATATTTAATAAAAAAAACAGCTTTCAATAATAAAAAATTCAAAAATATTAAAAAAGCAAAAAATTGATCCTCTTATCTTGCTAGATTAGTGCTACTTTTAAATTATTGCAGTACACTAATATTTAATTCCTTGCAGTACACTTTATTTATTATCCTTGCAGTACACTTTAACTATTTTCTTTGTTTACAAATATATGTTTACAACGTAAAACCTGGGTATCTTATTAGATAGTAATAAAAGCAGTTTGAGTAAGTTTATAACCATGCATTACTTTGTTCTTGGGTTAGCACTTGTTGTTGGTTGTCAGGTAATTTATTTATTTTATTGTGAAGTTCTCTTCATTCTTGGATTTGTGAAATCATCTACGGAATAAGAATTTAAAACCTTCACTTGGATTTCCTTTTCTTAAACTTACTTGGAATTCAGTTTTTTATCCTCAATTTGATTTCAGTTACTTATCCTCAATTTCAATTCAGTTACAAATCCTTAATTGGAATTCTTATCCTCTATTGGAACCAAATTAATTATTCTTATTTGGAATTCAGTGACTTATCCAATTAGAATTCCGTTACTCCGTTGCTTGCTTTTATTATAAATCCATTACTAATCCCCAATTAGAATTCCGTTACTCCGTTACTTGCTTTTATTAGAAATCAATTACTACTCATCCTCAATTGGAATTGAGATACCGTCCTCAAATGAATTTCACCTACTTATTCTCAATTTGAACTTGTTCATGTAGCCTGATTTTGCAAAAAATTGCGTTAATTTGATAAATTATACATTTTTTAAAAGCCCTTGACCCAGCGAATTCTAAACATCTGCAAAATTCGTAAAACCTAATTGTGTTAAGAAAAATTGAATGCGCAGATTCCCTTTAAAGGTGCAAACTTTCTCTGCAAAAATTGCACAATATAGATTTAGTCTGGTATAGGTAAAATAAGGCATTTAGGCAGTTTGCCTGAGGACTCAGACAGTAGGGATAAAAGCCCAGCTTTCAGCCTTAAGTGGGGAGGCAAGAAAATTTGAGCTTCCTAGCTAATATACCTTTTGTATACTCGCAATAAAACTAAAAGGGAGGGGGTCAAAAAAAAAACCCCATACCAAATAGGTTTAATATATGTGAGGCAGAAAACTTAATTTTACCTTTGGACCGTCTTATTATTTATGAATTTAAGGTCACTTTTACAGTCTCAACCTTTGACGGTTACCCTATATTTTCTCCCAACTTCTTTTTTTTCTTTGAGAATTATATTTAGTAACTCAAAAAAAGGCAAAATTACATTTTTAATTTGAGCTTTTCTGCTTGTTTTGATTGAACTGTAATCATTTTCTACACCTTAATAACATTTTCCTATGGGAAAGTTTGTATAGCTTAATGCGTATTGGTTTTAAACTAATGCTTTGATTTGTACAGGCAAGTGGATACAGTGGATATAATGGATACGGATCCTCAGTAGGATATGGAAGTTATGGAACAATTCCAAAAGGATATGGAGGATATGGTTATGGAGGAAATTCTGGATATGGGTATAACACTGGTGACCATAACATTGGTGGGTATGGATACAACCAAGGATATGGATCTGTTGGTTATGGACAAAAGCAAGGATATGGATCTGTTGGTTATGGACACAATCAAGGATATGGATCTGTTGGTTATGGACACAACCAAGGATATGGATCTGTTGGTTATGGAAACAACCAAGGATATGGATCTTCTAAAAAGGGATAGTAAGTATCCTTCATTATATAATAATCATTATATTATATAATAATTAATTTCTGTTTCAGTAGGAAGAGACGTGATGTTTCTAGTGTAAATATAAGCGGATATAATGCTTATCCTAAGGTCTACAGGCCACCCTATGGGTCTATTGGTACTGGAGGATTAGGTGGTAGCTATGGAAGATATGTTCCAAGTGTTTCAACAAGTCCCTACGAGCAGATATACAACAAATACTCGTATGGTAAAGGGGCTAGGCCTTATGGTCCTGTTCTTGTACATGCTTCTCATTCCTCTGCCTCTTATGGCCCTGCTCCTTACGCCCCTACTCCTTATGCTCCTCCTTCCTATGATCCAGCTCCATATGCCCCTACTTCCTATGAACCAGTTCCATATGTTCCAGAACCATATACTCCAGCCCCCCATACCCCTGCTTCCTATGAACCAGCTCCATATGCCCCTTCTTCCTATGAACCATCTTCCTATCTCTCAGAGCCATATGTTCAATCCTATGATGGACCTTATTCCAATGAACCAGCTACCTATGCTCTTGGATTATATTCACCTGCTGCTTATTCTCCAAGCCACTCTACTCCTGTGCTCTATAGACCAGCTGCTTATTTTCCTCGTTCAAGATATTTTCCAGCTCTTGCATATGAACAGGAGTATGTCACTCCACCACAGGATTATGTCACTCCACCACAGGATTATGTCACTCCTCCACAAGATTATATCACTCCTTCAAAGGATTATGTTACTTCACCTCAGGATTATCTCACTCCACCACATAATTATCCTATTTCCCCACCGAAATATGTTACTCCACCTAAACGCTAAGATTCTCTGCCATGGTGTATTATAACTGCAAAACAAACTTTAAGAGGGAGTTTTATTAACCTATTTACTTATTATTTTACATGGTTTATTTATGTATGAAAATAAATTTGAAATTGAAGTTTTCGTTTACAAAACTAGTTATTTGCACTGTTAGAAGAAACTCTTATATAGTGTTTGCAATAAAAAATGAACTGCTGTAAGCTGTTAAAATTATATTATAGGTTTTAAATTAAAGTAGTACCATTGCACAAGTAAGCAAATTGAATGAAAATATTCCAGTGGTGAACTGTTAAACAATTGACCGTGCTAGGAAAAAAAAATAATCTTTCCCCTTTATCTAACTATTAAAAATTCCAAAATTGATAATATTTATACCATTTTTCTTTAATTATGACATTTCTGTATCAGTAAGACAGTCTTGTATCACTTTCTCTGTTTAATTCAAGGAAAATGAATAGAAAGTTGATATAAGGAAGGGTCTATATAAGTTTATCTTGCCATGGGATCCGGGGTATAAAGTACATTTCAGGATGTGAAAATACACTCTGTTTAATTATTGAATTTGGAAAGAGAGAGAGCAATTAATGATTTAATCCTTTTCCTGCTGGGGGGGGGGGGTAATTTGCCCCCCCCCCATGACTCAAAGGATTGGTCTGTGACTGTTGAAATTTATGACTTTTTCTTAATACCCATAGGCCTCCTTTAGATCTAAAACGGGGCTTTTATACAAACTGAGTCCTATATTAACATCAAATAAAAACGAGACATTTGATAAATTTAGCATCTCTAAAAGGCCCATAGCAATGCCAGTTTTAAATATGAAAATATGAAATAATATTTGTGAAAATTTTAAAAACTCGGTGTAAAATCAAATATGATGTAAAATCAAGTATGATGATGTAGAGATTCACTATGAATGAAGAGAACATCGTGGTTGGTTTACAAAGGGTACAAAAGCTCTAAAAGTGTTAATTTCAGATTTTAGTCCCCACGCTTTAGTTTGTATAAACCTCATGTGAGGGGGGGGGGGGTATATTTGTTTGAAAATATGTTTGTATATTTAATTGTTTATCTGTTTCTGTATCTCTTTTTTGTCTGTTTTTGTATTTGTTTGTGTATCTGTGTGTTCATGTATTTGTTTGTGTATCATGATGTGTATTTGTTTGTGTATCTTGGTGTACATGTATTTGTTTGTTTGTGTATCTTGATGTGTATTTGTTTGTGTATCTGGGTGTAGATGTATTTGTTTGTGTATCATGATGTGTGTTTGTTTGTGTATCTGTGTGTATATATTTGTTTGTATATTTGTTTGTGTATCTGTGTGTATGTATTTGTTTGTATATTTGTTTATGTATCTGATGTATATATTTGTTTGTATATTTGTTTGTGTATCTGTGTGTATATATTTGTTTGTATATTTGTTTGTGTATCTGTATGTATATATTTGTTTGTATATTTGTTTGTGTATCTGTGTGTATATATTTGTTTGTATATTTGTTTGTGTATCTGTGTGTATATATTTGTTTGTATATTTGTTTGTGTATCTGTTGACATGTTTGGACAAATCTGGGAATAGTTTAGTATAATACAATAGTTTTGTGACAGATAAAACTTTAAAGTTCTGACCGCTGCCATTGGAAGAAGAAAATTTTACACTTATAATTATTCATTGGAGTCCAATCTGTATTTATGAAATTTATCTTATTGTGACCCTCTATGCAAAAATGGTGATGTCAAATTTCAAACGGGTACCCTTAACGGGTACCATTTGCAGTTTCTCTGCTAAAGAGGAAAACGACCTTATTTTCCAAAACTTTGATCAGATTAAGGTTGCAAGGGTAGCGTTGTATATTGGGCAGTATACTATCTTTGCCTGAAGGATTACTTGCGCTTACAGTCCCTTTAGTACTAAACTACTAAATTCTATGCTACTCTGTGCACATAATACACCAAAAATACACATAAAACTTTGCATTTTGTTCATACAAATTTTAAGTTAGCTTTACATATTTTTTTTAATTTTACTTAATTTTGCTATTCACTCTCGTAAATCCCAATTTAGAAATATGCCACGATTGATAGGAGATAATGTGACACACCCTGTTTTAGAAATTAGAGTCTACAAAGAAGCCAAAGGAAGGTTGATTTTCTTTTTTGCCTTAATCTTAACAAAAAAAAATTTATCAAAGTTAAAACTTTCAGATATGCATTGACTTATAAATGTGAGTCAACTCTGATAACTCATTTAAAAAAAAATTAATTCTTAAAAACTTAAGCTTAGTGCTAATTTAAGTACATTTTTTTCTAAAACATCCATGTCTCGGGCTAGAAAAAATCCTGAGTTTATTAAGTTAAGTCAGGGGGGATGATAGTTCTCTACCTGTGTGCACAGTTATCTGTACTGTACACTTACAACTGTTTACTTATAATGATTTACTATAGGTAAGGTCAGAATCTCCTTATAATAAACAAATATTCAGTACGCTCTCGGTATAGTTCATGGCCTATACAGTTAATAAAAGATTAGCGTACATAACCACTCTATACGCTATAATCTCGTTGGGTAAAGTCAAAGATCAGGGCACTTAGTGACATTTTAAAGTCAATCACGTCTTGAAAATCGATGCAAATTTGTCACATAGCTTTTTGGATCCATGTCTCCGGTTAGTAAATGAAAACTTCCAGCACCAAATAATTCCTCGAACTTTAAGACAGGGGAAATATTAGAAAGCTGTCTAAGAATAGTAGTTTGGTTTTGTTAGGTTTGGTTTGGTGTGATTTGGTTTGGTTTGGTTTGGTTTGACATTGGGTCGTGGTACGTTTGGGGGGGGGGGGTTAAGGTTGTTATATTTATCAATACACAGCAACCTAAATAATTCTGGGAGGTGTGGAGTATTCGCCGACTACCACCCCCCCCCCCCCCCCCCCCCGATCCTCACTTTCTTATTTTTGACGCTATCGCAGTACAACTTTTAATCAAGAAGGATTTTATGAAAAACTGTTTTTTCTGTACAGTACGGCTTTAGAGGTCCAGAAAATAATTATATTAACTTTAACTTTTCCCGTCTTTAAAGATTGGTATTCAAACTATTTAAGATCTTGTCTGAAATAAACAATGAAAATTCTAAAAATATATATATTTTTGAACCCTTTCCCGATTCGGCTATTGTTTGTAATATTGATGGGGGGATGATCCCCCCACACCGGACTAACCAGAGTGAGCAGCATTCGGTTTCTTCTATTTGAAATCAAACGTGTTTAGGTCTTCAACTCAACAATCATTTACTTTACGGATTTGTTATCCATTTTCATTCAAAATGTATATGCAAACAAAAAAGTATTTAATAAAAAAGGCTTACAAATTATGTTTAATGATTCAAATTGTGATCGAAAGTCACAGCTTTCTGGAATATTGACAGAACCGTTAAATCCACGTGCCTCATGATTTTGCCCTTAGTGTTGAGATAGGGGAGCGTTATACATGTCCCTTCCCAATCTTTACAGACCAACTCATTAACCAAAATTGGACTATAACTTCAATGGTTAAGGTACTTTTGACAAATATTAATCCTATCCCGGTTGGGGTACTTGAAAACCAGGCTGGGGAGGTCCATTTGACCCCCCCCCCCTAAATCCCATGTTTGATGTCCAAATATGACAAATGATACATCATTGGTAAGCTTTTATTCTCTACTTTAAGAATCTGCAAAAAAAATAGCAAAAATCAGTTACGCAGTAAAAATGATAGCAAAAAATGTCCAAAAATGATATAAAAAGCATCTTTGAAAAGCCATTTCAAATTTGCAAAAATTTATGCAAATTTTTAAATAGCCTAATGTGTAACTAAAAAAACTACTTACTTGTTACTTGAAAAGTTATCCTCAGAGCTCTGGTAGGAACATAGACGAGGATGTCTTTAGGATCATCACGGAGTATTGATCAGTCTTCCTGGTTGGGCTCCACAGTACTCTCTATACTCAAATACTCCTTGCACAGTTTACAGTCAATAGAGTCCAGCAGAGTCCGAAATATGTTTAAAGTTCTTGTCTCTTTAACTTCTACTGGAAGTTTATTCCATTTAGGAACAACACGATTTGAGAAAAAGTTTTGCCTGACATCTGATCTTGATCTTTTTGATATCAGATTGTCATGATATGCTGTGTGCCTGGTTAACCTGGTGGCATCAGCTCCAACCTTACTGAACCAAGTGTCGTGATCTACTCTGTCTATTCCCTTCAAAATTTTGTAAGTTTGGATTAGGTCTAGTTTGGTTCGTCTGTCCTTCAGTGACAATAAACCTAGTTCATCAAGCTTTTCCTCATAGGCCCTGCCGTTTAAACCAGTGATCAGGTTGACCGCCCTGCGCTGCACTTTCTCTAATATTTCAATATCCTGTCCAGTCCAGGGTGACCATGCCAGGACCGCAAACTCTAAGTGGCAGCGGACAAATTGAGTATATAACCTCAAAAAAGTGGATCTGTCCCAGTAAAGAAATGTCCTGGTTATTAGACCAAGATGTGTAGATGCCCTCCTCGAGGCCTCTGCACATTGCAGAGAGGGTTTAAGGTCTTGGTTTACCATCCATCCTATGTCTCTTTCTTTGCTTTACTGTCTGTAGTACTGTCATTGCCATAATGTATTCACAATTTGGGTTGTTCCTACCGACATGCATAACTTTGCATTTTTTAACGTTAAACTCCATACACCAGTCTTCTACCCAAATTAATAGATTGTCTATACAACTCTAAAGTGTTTCCCTGTCTTGGTCAGACTCTATCTTATGTCTTAGTTTTGTGTCGTCGGCAAACTTGTTTACAATTGTCAGTTGCTTTATACAATCATCTAGGTCGTTTATAAAAATGACAAAGGCTGAGGGTCCAAGAATCGACCCTTGGGGAACTCCTGACTCAACCTTGGACCATTCTGAGTAAGATCCATTAAGTACAACGCGTTGGTAACGGTTAGTTAACCAATTTTCAATCCATTTGAGCAGTCGTCCATTGATACTGTGTGCCTTTACATATGAACTCCTCTGTCTAGGTTTTCTGTCACATTCTCCAAAAACTCCAATAAGTTTGTAGTGCAGGACTTTTTTTTGCATAAAACCATGTTGATAATTCTGGATAAGTTTGTTTTCTAACAGATGTTCAACCATTTCGTCCCTCATGATACACTCCGTGATTTTATACGTTAACCGAGGTTAAAGAAATGGGTCGATAATTATCTGTGCTACTTTTCGCACCTTTTTTTTAAAGATAGGAGTTACATTTGCGTCCTTCCAGTCTTTAGATGGACAGAGGAAGGGACAATATATCAGAATCTTGGCGTAATCCCATCCGGACCCGGGGCGCTGTTTGATAATAATTTGCAAAAATTTCTTTGCAAAACTTGTGCAATCCGTTTCCATATGTAATTGGTTTTCAAAAAAGCTAAAATTTATTAAAATCTTACAACTGAAAGTGGGTCAAAACAAAGATTTAGTTTGCAGCAGGAAAAAGTAGTCATTCAGGCAGTGTGCCTGGGACTCAGACAGTTAGTATAAAAGTCCGGCTTTAGACCTAATGGGAGGGCAATGGGTATTTAAGAAAAGTCAGAAAAGTTCAACAGCCTCAGACCAATACTTTTTGATTTATCTAAAAAAAACTGCAGGGGGGGTCAAATTGACCCCCCCCCCCCAGCAGGAAAAGGGTTAACATGTGACTCAGGTTGTAAAATTTATTTTTCAAGGGCTTACCAAAATACATGAACCTTGTGTCTGTATTCTGTATCTTATCGACATTTTCGTAACAAGTTAAGAAATATATTTTGTTTAAATGAAGAAGTTTGAGCGTTCGTGATTGGTTGAAGCAGAAGAAATAAGACATTTAGAAAAAAAATCTTGAATTTTATTACCAATATTGCAAAAAATGATAGATCACAAAGGGAGGCTAATCAAAGTTTGAAATGTAAAATGTTTATTGTATTAGGCTACAAAGATAGGGGAACTAGCAAATTTAAGTTTGTGGCAAATACTCAATTCCTGTCCATTATTCAATCAGTTTTTTGTCTGTAATTCGTTCACATTATAATTCTGATTTTTACGATTTTAACATTTTTGAATTCAGTGGTTCAAGACGAACGTTTTATACCCATTTTTTATATATCATGAAGAAACAAAATGTAACCTAGACCAAAAAAATTAATTTTTGCAAAAACGTGATTTGTTAAATAAAGTCAGACAAAATATATAGTTTTTGTCTCACTTCATTATTACAGAAACCTTTAAGAGGCGTGCCGACCCGAAAGGATCTGACCTAGGGATGTTAACGTTTTCATTTTGAAAACAATCGTTTCGTTATGAAAAGACGACGAAAAATCGAAAACTAAACGATCGTTTTTGGAAAAACATCGTTACTTAAAATTTATAGCTTTTATAAAACTCGTTGTTTCGTTAACGACGACCCTTCTTTTACGATCGTTAACTACCCACCCTTGTGATTCTTAATTTAGAACAATGAACATGAAACTTTATAATCTCTTCTTCCAAAAAAAAACATTTAACATTTATTTTCAACAGTTGTTACGTATAGACAAAAAGTTTATCCAATATTAGTTTTTTATTTCATAAATGCAATTTATGTGTTTCTCAAAGGAATAAAAAGTATTACAAAAAAAGTTTATATCTTAACTGAAATATTTTTTTTAAATCATTGGAAATAATATAATTAAGTAAATTTTTAGGAGAACTTAGCACGGTTCATGCAATTTGAGATTTTACAATTTTTATTTTAACAATATCTTTAATCAATACAAAGTTTAGTCTTTGCCACAAACTCAAATATTCCAAACCCTATATCTTTACAACCAGCTCATGGTTTAAACCTTTGATCTGTTGCGAAGATATTGGGAAAATCAGAGTTTGTGGAAATTCCTTGCATCAGACTCAAAAAAAAACAATCTAAATTTTCGGACTTCTGAAAAAATAGCAACGCATAAGAGAACAAAATCTGATGAAAACGTTGTAAAACAATAAACTTACAAAATAGAAATGGTAAAAAAGTGTTGCAATCAAATATAATTTCTCAAAGATGATTTTATTTAATTTTTTTTAAAGGAAATGACGTTGTAATTTCAACACTGTGTTGGTTGCATAAAACGTGCTTGGCCAACTTTACACTGGGTAGTCCAGACTGGATAGTAGAACTGAATCCATGTTTTGCCGGCTCGGATCATGCAACTTTCAGAGTGAGGTGTCAAGTGATCCTTGAAAAAATGGGTTTGCCAGATTCACAATGGTATCCTTGAAAAAAGCGCATGTCACTTTTGTAGAAAAACCACGATCTAAAATAGTTAGTTTTCAAAAGCACAAACAAAGATATATCATTCTACATTTATCAGACATGCCTCTTTAGAAACAAGTGGTGACTTGAAAAAACGAAAACAGTCTCTTTAAAGTGAAAGCTCAATTTATACTTTTCTAACAATTATGAATTTGAATCCTGACTAATGACGTAGAAATATTGTAGAATGGAAAGCGAGTTTACAATTTATAACGTTGTGTACAAGCACATAAACTACATGTAAATACATAAATAAATAACTTATAAAATGACACAAAAAATTTTTTCTCATATTATTTTAAAACATCGATCCAAAAATAGGAATTTTAAAAACCCAAACTGGTTCTGAGAAATCAAAAAAAAATTTCAAGATTATATTTTTCTAGCAGTTGAAAAAATTGGAATTTTTATTTAACATAACGTATTGTATTGAAAGCTATAGCGTAAGCATTTGGAAAGCGAGGACAAATACTAATCGTTAAAATAATTTGTTTTTTAAATTAATCAAAATGTTTTTTTAAGCCCCTCCTCTTCCCTTTTTTTCCTTATTCTTAAAGGGACTTAAAAAGACTTAAAGGGACTTAAAGGAACTTAAAGGGATTAAAAGGGACTTAAAGAGACTTAATGGGACTTAATTTGACTTAAAGGGACTTTTCCATAAATTAAAGCAACTCTCCATCGAAAGAGGGACCTGTCATATTCACAGCAATACCGACCTCTAAAACTTTTATCTGATCAATAAAATTGAAGATATTCTCGTTTTTCTAGCTTGAAAAGTGTTTAATTCTGAAATGATCTTTAAAGTTTCTACAGCAAGAAACCCGCACGTCATTGTAAACAGGAACTAAAATTGAAAATAACCAATTTATTCAAGAGATATCTTTGATATCTCATTCTGTCTTGATCATAAAAAGCATTCAAAGATACTATGTGAATTAGACACTGAACTTGTCAAATAGAGGGATACTTCTAATATACAAACAGTCCCTTTACTGTAATATATTTCCTGCCCATGTACACCATGTAAAGTGTACATATTGAAATTATACAAACAGTCCCTTTACTATAATATATTTCCTGTCCATGTACACCATGTAAAGTATACACATATTAAAATTATACAAACAGTCCCTTTACTATAATTTATTTCCTGTCCATGTAACACAATGTAAAGTATACACATATTGAAATTATACAAACAGTACCTTTACTATAATATATTTCCTGCCCATGTACACCACGTGAAGTATACATATATTAAAATAATACAAACAGTTCCTTTACTATAATATATTTTCTGCCCATGTACACCATTTAAAGTGTACATATTGAAATTATACAAACAGTCCCTTTACTGTAATATATTTCCTGCCCATGTACACCATGTAAAGTGTCCATATTGAAATTATACAAACAGTTTCTGTACTATAATATATTTCCTGTCCATGTACACCACGTAAAGTATACACATATTGAAATTATTCAAACAGTCCCTTTACTATAATATATTTTCTGCTCATGTACACCATGTAAAGTGTACATATATTGATATTATACATACAGTTCCTTTACTATAATATATTTCCTGCCCATGTACACCATGTAAAGTGTACATTTTGATATTATACATACAGTTCCTTTACTATAATATATTTCCTGCCCATGTACACCATGTAAAGTGTACATTTTGATATTATACATACAGTTCCTTTACTATAATATATTTCCTGCCCATGTACACCATGTAAAGTATACACATATTGAAATTATACAAACAGTTTCTGTACTATAATATATTTCCTGTCCATGTACACCATGTAAAGTGTACATATTGAAATTATACAAACAGTTCCTGTACTATTATATATTTCCTGTCCATGCACACCATGTAAAGTATACATATATTGAATTTATAAATCGCCTGCCTCTACTGCTACCGACATTGCTGAAAGATGAAAAAGAAGTTTAAATAAAAACCATTCCCCCCCTACCCCCCCCCCCCCAAGCAATCTCCCATACATTTAAACATTTTAAATTAAGTTTTAGTTGCACGTGTCATTAAACATGAATTAGTTATGCAAATTCGACATTTTCTGCCTAACATTTTTTAAACGTTATTTAATTTAAGCAGAGATTATATAATTTGCAAAGCGAGAAATATCTAAAGCAAGAAAAACACGTTTTTGACTTTCCGCAAAATGTAAATTTTGAGAGAAAAATTTGAGGTTTAGAATTTGAAAAATCTAAGATAATAATTTTCTTTACGGTCATTTTTTTAAATATATGATGACAGATAAAAAAATACAATTATCAAAATTTTAAGATTTTGCTGATTATAAGTAGAATTCTTCTGTATGTTGTTATCAAAGGTTTTGAACCATCAACTTGTGCGTAAGCAATTCTCATTTTCCACGTGAAGACTTTATCCAAAGTTCAATAATTCATCATTCAAAGAGAATTAATTTTCACCACTAAAATGAAGCAAAAAAAAGAAAAAAAAAGAGATACCTAAAAGAGGACAATCAGTTTTTATTGAGAATATTTAGTAATAATTGTTAATAATAATAATAATAATAATAATAATAATAATAATAATAATAATAATAATAATAATATTAATAATAATAAAAAATAATAATTATGATAATTATCCTCCCTAATACTAGGTTTGTAGTCCTCCCATGCTAACGAACACAATGAGAACAATGAATCCAATAATAATGGAAATAAAAACTCCCATCAGACAGTAGGGCTTCAATCTACTCAGAGAGCAACCTAGAAATACAAAATAATTGATATTTTCAACTACCCTTTCATATTTAAAGTCAAATTGGTCTCGCGAAAAAATCTGAGATGTTTGCCAATTTCTATATAAAAACTATTTTATAAAATATACATTTTAAAAGTTAGGCATGTTCTTAAATATATAGAAATCCCGACATATTTACAATTAAACAGTGTTTTCCCTGTACATTTTCTTTTGTCAATATCAAGGGGCAAGTGCTTTCCCACCCCTTCGGAAACCAGAGAAAAGGGATACGCGTAGGCTGTGGTAAATCAAGGTTACCCCTTCAGCTTCAGCGACTTAAAAAGGTAGATTATCTCAAAAAAAAGTTTGAAATCCTAAACTAAAATAGTGCCTTTAAACCTGTTGACTCTTAGTGCCTTGCATATTTATGGGCAATTATACTTGAAACTTAATTAAAACAGTTTAAAGAAACACTCTGTTAATGTATACTAAACTACTACAATTGGCTTCCATGCATGTTCGATTTTAACTTTTAATCATTGCTCTATCTGCGGCAAATTCTCTTCTTAAACGATCAAACAATAAAAAAGATTTCGCGGATTTTTCGATTTTTTCGTGGATTAAAAAAATCGGATGGGGTCATTTGAGGTCTCACAAAAAAATTTCGACGTTTATTGTATACAAACAAACAAACAAACAAATAAATTATATAATATGTTTATTCTAGATTCTAAATACGAATAACATTAAACAGTTCAAAAATAAACACTTCCGTAAATTTTGAAGCAAATCGTCATTTATCATCATATAAATGAAACAGGGCCGCAGAATATATATAATTGCGTGTAAATATGTATGTTACCTTAAGGCTAACACTTAGAAAGTTGTAACACAAGTAAAAAAATGTTGCATTTCTATTTTGTTTAAATTAGGTCGGGTGGCATAAATCAAAAAATTCATACATATTTGTCAAAAATGAGAATACCAAAAATTGGTTTATTAATTATATGCAAGAATTCAATATTAAATTTTTTTAGGCTCATCCTGTAGTTAGCAATAAATTCGGGAGGGGGGGGGGGNGGGGGGGGGGGGGGGGGCTGATTTTTGAACACATTAATAATTTTTTAATATAGTTTTGAAATTACCAGTATTTTCACATGGTTTCCCTTCTAAATCCAGATGAACTCTATCTCGCAAATCAGTCTAAAAATATATAAAACGAGTAAGTGCAATGGCGACGAAGTTATCATCCATCTGCTAGGCAATTAAAGAAAATGTAGAAGTGAAAACTGTTGTTCGTAAGAAAAATATAATTCTCCGCTGTAGATAATAAGACACGAGTATAATGGGTACTGTTGTGAATTTAAAAAAAACCGCTATATAAATAGAGGTTTATTTGAAATGACGTCAAAGTATTGATGATTAAGTTAGTCATTGCTAGTCAAGAATTATAAATGTCAGATAAAAGAACTTCAGAAAGAAATACCTTTAACCCTATTCCTGTTGGGGGTGGGTCAATTTGACCGCCCCCCTTTAGTTTTTTTTAAATAACTCAAAAAGTATTGGTCTGAGGCTGTTGAAATTGTCTGACTTTTCCTAAATACGCAAAGCCCTCCCTTTAGGCCTAAAACCGGGCTTTAATACTAACTGCCTGAGTCCTCAGGCACACTGCCTACATGACTGCTTTTTCCTGTAACAAACTAAATCTTTGTTTTGACCCACTTCCGCTTTTCAGATTTTGATAAAATTTAGCTTTTTGGAAAGCCTTTGACATAAGGAAACGAATTGCACAAGTTATGCGAAAAAAATTGAAAATTTTTTGCAAATAACCTGTCACAGGAAATTTGCACTTTTTTAGTTTTTCTTGATTAAAAATCAGGTTATTTAAAATTTTTGCAAAAATTTTTGCATATTTAAAATGGCATGGTCAAGGGCTTTTCAAAAATGTATAATTTTTATTTTTTGGACAAATTTTGTTTGCAAACATTTTTACAATATGACTGGATTTTGCGATAAAAAATTCAATTTTTGCAAATTTGCAAGTTTTTTGCAGATTCTAAAAGTAGAGCACAAGTGCTTTCCGATGATGTATCATTTGTCATATTTGGACATCAAACATGGGATTTAGAGGGGGGGTCAAATTGACCCCCCCCCCCCAGCATATCCTGGTTTTCAAGTACCCTAGCAAAGATAGGGTTAAATGAGTGGGACAAGATACCTTCAAACTTTTTAAAATTGTTCTTAAGATAAATTAGCGAAACAGACAGCTCATCAAGAAGCTGTTCGTTTTTTTCAGATCTTAATCATATTGCCGTTCGTAAACGATCTAAATTATGGAAGATATTTTTTTATGTTCAATAAACGTCTTTTCTTTGTGACTAATGATCTATTTTTGGGTTAAAAAGTCGAGAGTCAATCATTGCAAAGTAAAATCAAAACCTTTATCTGTGTATATATGTATTGCAATTTTAACCATAATAATTCACGATGAAAAGGGTTGGATCGTTTTCACTTTTTTGAAAAACGATCGTTTATAAAATGACGAAGAAAAAATGAAATCGACACGATATTTTTTAAAAACGTTAGTTTTTAAAAGCTATAGCTTTTTTAAAATGGTCGTTTTCAAAAATGATAGTTTTTCGTTTTAAAATAAAAAAGTATCGTTTTAAAAAATAAAAACCTTTTTTTAAAAACGATAGTTTTTCTTAAAAACAGACCGTTTTTCGTTTTTATTTTCTTCGTTAACATTTACAAAATTAACGGATTTTTTAGTTGGTTGAGGAAACATTTCTGAACCCGATGCTTAATTAATTGATATCTTTTGTTACTATTATGGAGGATCATCATTACCTTTGAATGATGATGATGATGGTGATGATGATGATTGACATCGTATTTTTCCATTTCATGTAAACTATGTTTACTTCCATACTTCTTCATGCCTCCCCCCTCCCTAAACATTTCATGTAAACTATGTTTACTTTCATACTTCTTCATGCCTCCTCCCTCCCTAAACATTTCATGTAAACTATGTTTACTTCCAAACTTCTTCATGCCTCCTCCCTCCCTAAATGTTTCGAATTTAGTATTATCCTATTATGAATATATAAAGCATACATGTACTTTTTATTAGTCACATTTTAAATGACAGTGATATCCAGAACATTCTGGAATAGGAAGACGACTTTAGACTCAAGTCATTACTTTAAACAGGCCAATGAACATAAGGCACGTCGATTATGTTGTGCACTGTGTAAACACACCCATTTCACCCAAAAGTGATTAAATAACTTACTACAGGGAAACCCTTAATAACGAATACATCGGAAGAATTTATCAATGTCGTCTTGACAATTTTTCAATGAGTTGTATACTATATGATATAAATTTCAGTATTTGCGAAAATAAAAAAATAGCCATAAATATGCAGGAACATTTTAAAGAGTTCCATATAATTATTTAATTAAAAAACTAAATATCTGCAACATTCCATTATCAGAAAGTGAAGAATACGACATTTGATGAATTCTTTCGATGTATTCGTTATTAAGGGTTTCACTGTAGTAAAACAATTATCTTTGTAACAGCATCAAATGTACTTCAGAATTACATTAATGTCGTCTTTCTAATCTACAGTTTCATGGTTATCACTGTAGATTTGTACAACACTAATTAAGATTAATCCCCCCCCTTCTGTAGCTTTATATCTCTGAATTCAAGAAAATACACTAAAAGAAAGGATTTGAAGTGTCCTAGAAGAAAACTATTAACTGTCTAAATTACTTCTAAAAATGTGTAGATGAATGTTACTCAGATAAAAGCTTGAACCATAATTTCTTCTTCATTAAATCAATAATCATTACAAAAAACTAAACTTTTAAATTCAGATAATGACTCTAACATATAGATACAAAGGCTTTGTGGCATTTCACCGTTTTCAAAAGGTTGTAAATAGGGCTGTGCGTCGTTCCTGGGGAACGATCGTTATTTCACGACAACGAACTATTATCAAGAACGATCCCGTCGTTACGAAAAAAAGAGCTAACACATACGACGCCATTCTTTAAGATATTGGAACGATTATTAAAAAAACGAATGTGGAACGAACGGAAATTGGTTGAAAAGAACGTTAAAATGAGGAACGCCTTCTTGTCGCTAGGAACGGAGCCTGGGTGCACGGGCCCCCCTACGCGTGGAGGGGGGGGGGCTAATTTAATATTACATCTGAAGATTATTAAAAAAAAACTCTACATTTTTTTCAAAATCATTTTATAAATTTCTTTTTTCATTTCTTCTAAGTTCCCAAACCTTAAAGGGAGTGACCGACTATGTAAGGTACATAGTTGAACTGAGGACGCAGTGTTGTGGAAAACTTCTTTAGGATTCATTTGAGACATATTTCACTTTTTAAAAGTCTGTAAATCCTGAGTTTGAGCGCAAATTCAACGTTCAAAACTCCTGATTTGGGGGTGGATACGCTTTCAGAATTAGTTTTTTTAAATTATTAATTAACGACGACATAAAATGTAAAAATATTCTACAATAAACTACAGATGTCATGTTTAGGAACATTTTGAGAAAATAAAAATTAATCTTATCATTGAAAATAAGTAATCTTGCTCAACTATTAGTTTCTATTATCTCATTGTTCTAGTTTCTCGTTATTCACAAAGATGTTCGCAGATTTTCTATAACTATTATTGAAAAGACGACATTTAAAGAATTTGAAGAAATCTGCGAATAAATTCAAAGAAAATTAGACATTCAATATAATAATGAAAACGAAATAATCGATTTTAGCATTGATTTATTGACAAATTTCTTTTGTGAAATATGTTCCTAGCCATCTAATTAGATTACTGTATAATTTTTACTTTATTTTTCGTTGTCGTTATTTAATAATTCTGAAAGCGTATCCACCCCCAAATCAGGAGTTTTGAACGTCGAATTTGTGCTCAAATTCAGGATTTACAGATCTTTAAAAAGTGAAATATGTCTCAAATGAATCCTAAAGAAGTTGTCGACAACACTACATACTCAGTTCAATTACCTGACATAGCCGGCCACTCCCTTTAAAAGCAGTTTAATTAGTGTAAAATCAATTGAGAGGTTTAAAGTGACTGCAGATATAATTTCAATTCTGATTCACAACAATACCCCTGTAAGCTTTGTCTGATCAAGTATTGCATTAAATATCCATGTTTCCTATTTTGAAAGATGATTATTTTCATTTGTGGTTATTCTGCAAAAGTGACTCGAGCATTTAAATTGCTTCAGAAACATCGGACATGCCACTCTATAAATTGAGGGTCGCTTGAAATTACACATTTAAGCATAACTACATCGTATAAAAATCTCACTTTTGCCCTTAACTAAAAAAGTTTCAATAAAAAAAGCATTAATCAATTCTGTCTTCAGTGTAGATTTTGATTTGATCTCATTATTTATGTAATAAAAATAGATATTTTTTAAGAAACGTTTCCATCTCTATTATTCACCCCATCTCTATTATTCACACCACAGTTTTGAGAGGGAGTTTCTGATGAGTCCACTTAAGAAAATTACATAAATAATTTATTGACACTTGGGATGGAACCGCTTTCGACTGTAAAAACACCAAGAAGGAAATGGAACGGGATGGACCGTGCATTGACTGTAAAGAACACGAAAAAAGAACGGACCAGAACGTGGATGGAATGATTTGAAAAAGAATAAACGAGACCGGAACGATCTAGCAGCCCCTCATTCTGGAACAATTTTAAAATAGTCGGAACGTGCCCAGCCCTCGCTACTGCTTTCGCTCAAAAATCTATGAGAATTTTGCTTATTACTTCTTATTACATACTGTTCCTAAGAAGAGAAAGTAGCAATTATAAATTAACCTTTGTTAGACTGTTTAAAGGTATTTAAAAGTAGCATTATATAAACTGACCTATATTGACAAGGCCAAATTAGTAATAAGTTTTAGCATATATAAACTGACCTATATTGATCAGGCTGAAAGATAGTAAAAAGTAGCATATATAAACTGAACTATATTGGTATGGCTGAAAGTAGTAAAAAGTAGCATTAATAAACTGACCTATGTTGGTCTAGCCAAAGGTAGTGAAAAGTAAACTGAACTTTTCTGATCTTGTTGAAGGTAGAGAAAAATAGCATATATAAACTGACCTATGTTGGTCTGGTCTAAGGTATTAAAAAGCAGCATATATAATCTGACCTATGTTGGTCTGGTCGAAGGTATTAAAAAGCAGCATATATAATCTGACCTATGTTGGTCTGGTCTAAGGTATTAAAAAGCAGCATATATAATCTGACCTATGTTGGTCTGGTCTAAAGTAGTGAAAAGTAGCATATATAATCTGACCTATGTTGTTCTGGTCGAAGGTATTAGAAAGCAGCATAAATAAACTGACCTATGTTGGTCTGGTCGAAGGTAATGAAAAGTTGCATGGGTTCCAGCTGTGGTGGCACTAAACATCCTGCCTGAAAACAGAATAAATCAACCAACTTCATGCATTTTTTGAAAAATCTGATTATTCATAAACCTTCCCTTGGGTCATGTGAATTCCCACACAAAATTTGGGCCCGATCTGTTCAACCGTTTTGAAGTTTATTGGATACAAACGGACAAACACCAAGACATACAAATACACAAACAGATACACAAATATACAAACAGATACACAAACACTCAGGCAAGGAAAGTATATGAATAGAAGATAGATAATGATCTAATTAACCTTTAACCCTGCAGTACGCAAACTAATACAATTGTAAAATACTGTACGTTGTCCAACTAGCATTTATTGAACCATACCTCAAAAATACCTCCCCCACCCAAACACCTTACCATTCGAGCGGGGGAAGGCAGGTGGCCATGAGCCACCACTATTTCCTCTTCTGTGCCACATATTTGCTTTTTTCTCTTCCTGCAGCCATGAGCCACCACTATTTACCCTTCCGTACCACCACATTTGACACTTTCGGGAAAAACTACTTTTTTTGAATTCTTAAACTGTTTTACAATGAAATTTTTGACAAATTTGACTGGTTATTGCATCTTGAAATATCACAAAGGCTAATGATTATTCAATTAGTGACTCATATACTAAATCCATCTTAAAATCACTGATTAACCAATAATCATTAGACTTTTCAAGATGCAATACTCGTCAAATTTGTCAAAAATTTAATTGTAAAACAGTTTAAGAATTCAACACACAATGTATTAATCTTAAATAGAATTGAAAAAATGGTTTGAGTTGTGCTTTTTTGCGTGACGCGGCTAGATTTTTAAAAATCACACTTTAAAGGCCCTAAATATACCATTTAAAAAAGTAGTTTTGCCCGGAAGAGTTAAATGTGGTGGTCCTGAAGGGGAAATAGTGGTGGCTCATGGCTGCCCGAAGAGAAAAAAACTAATATGTGGCACGGAAGGGGAAATAGTGGTGGCTCATGGCCCCCTGCCTTCCCCCGCTCACCATACCGTACAGTTTTGTGGATATCAATATTTTTGTTATGAAACATTTTTTTATTTAGTTTTTTCATATTCTCCATTTTTTTCGAATCTCTTAAATCAAAATCTACAAAATGTTAAGACACCAAAAAGGAAACTCGAGAGTTTCGTTCAACGATACTCTTTTAAATTTTGGGCTCTGCAGTTTCGTACTGTACAACCTAAATTGTATTCTAGTTGGCTGATTAAATTGATGTGAATTGATGTGAATGTGTCAGTACAAGTGAAACAAAATACAATTAGAAGCATTTTCTTCAAATTCTTTTGTGGCTTGGAAACTTTTAAATATATCTAGAAGCAATACAAAGTATTCTTTTTCAAAGAGGGCTGTTTTGTTTAAAAGAAATTAATTTTCAGGATTTTGATATTTTCTTATCATGTATTATTTTTGTATACTATAAAATGAATTTTTTGATTATTTGTAAATTGTATGACAACATCTTAAAAATATCTCTGTTCCTAAAGTTTGTATATCAAAGTTCTAAACAAATTAAGATTTACTTAAGGTTTTAATTTAGACTTTCAGTTGGTGCTTAGTGCTACTGACTGAAAATGTCCTGAATGCAAAAAATTCCATTTTTAGTTTAAGCTATATTATCAAAACGTATCTTGAACTTTCCCTAGTTTAGTGAAACATTGTTTAAGAATATGAATTTAAAAGTTAATAACGCTGTAAAGTTGTTTTCAACAACAGTAGGGGGTGTGCTTCCCCAACTGCTTAGGAAAACAAGTTTAGGGAAATTTTAAATTTTTTACATTAAAATTTATAATTTTAGTACGTAGTAGGAAATTATATCAATATAATGAAGACGACTTTTTTTATTTAAGTTTTAATTGTTAACAAGCTTTTTTTGAATTACAAGCTGACAAGGAAATAAGGAGAAGCTTTTTTATTAATTGTCAGCGTCTCTTTATTTCCCTGTTTTGTGTATTTTATACTGTTTAAAGCTTAATTTAAGTCAAAATTGACATCGAAAGTTGTCATCATTATATTGATATAAACCATCATTATATTGATATAAACCATCATTATATTGATATAAACCACCGTAAAGGCCCGGATGTTCCATATCGACGGATGGACGTCGTTTTCAAAAAGTATAATGAAACAATAGTTTTTAGTTTTTTATAATATTAAAAACTTTTTTTTAAAACAAACTATACTTCATGTTGAAACTATACGATAGTTTTAGGTTTTTAAAAAAAAATATTTAAGTCTTTTTTTTAAACTAACTATACTTCATGTTGGAACTATACGATAGTTTTAGGTTTTTTTTAAATATTTAAGTCTTTTTTTAAACAAACTATACTTCATGTTGAAACTATACGATAGTTTTAGGTTTTTTTTTTTAGATATTTAAGACTTTTTTTTAAACTAACTTTACTTCATGTTGAAACTATTTTTGATAACCTGTAGTATACGTTTTAAAAGCGATCTTTACATTTTCATTTGGTTTCATTGTTAAATAAACGATTAATTAGTCATTTTTCAAAAAACAGGAAAAACTGCCCATCCCTACCTACATTAGATTGAAATCAATATAGTTTTTTAGAATATCTAGATCTTTTTTATTGCAATAAAATATGAGTCATCCTAAAAAAATAGGAAGACACTCATTTTAAATTTGAACATAAATATTTTAAGAAAATTAATCTATTTTTAGAATCAGCTTTTTTTGTGCTTTTAAGATAGTTTAATAGGTATTGTGTGAATTCATTATTAAAAGGGTCTAACCTTAAATAAAAGGATAAGTTGACAGAACTTTACAAAATGTAAATATTAAACTGCTAAAATAAAGTATGGTCCTGGATATTAAAGCAAATAATAAACTAACCATACAAATTTTAAACACGGTAATTTCTTTATTATGTCGTAGACCTTAGATATTTCAAACTATGAATTCTGGTAGATCAAGTAATTTGAGTTTGAAATATCAAAGTTTTGCACTATCCAGTTGCAGATATTGGGTTTAGAAAATCTGAGTTTGTGACAAAAACTCAGTTCCTTTGTTAAAGCTTTAAAGCTGTTAAGCATTTTTTCTCAAAGAGAAAATTATAATTTCAAGAATTTAAATACTTAAATAGGAATGTAAGGGGGAAACGCTGCTTGGCTTTTTATATACAGTTTAAGAAGTTTCTCGACAATTTTAAAGTTATTTGTAGAATATTGAAATGGAAATAGAAAAGATTTTAGCAAATTATAATGAATCATTTTTGCACATGTTTTTAAGTCTCGGGTCTGTACTATGTTGCTTTGATTTTTTACTTGGAAATAAAATGTGACTTAACCTTATAGGAATATTTTGTGTCAATTCATTCATACCTAATTATTCTAAGGACTTTTATGTACAGGGTTACCCACAAAGGATCGGACTTTAGAGACAACTGTACAGATTTTATACTGTTCTTCATTGCCAGGTCACTAAATAGGCTATTAAAATACAATATACAAGGCAGAAAACTAACCTTGCAATCGTCATATTTTAAGTTTTATGTCGACTGTGGTTAACTCTGCATAACAGTCAATATACTTAGATTCTAACCCCCTTCGTTCTTTTTAAAGTTAAAGTTTAAAGGTTTAAAATATAGAGTTAAACTTTAAATATATCCCTTTTATTGCTGCTTACCTGAATTGGGGTGTTCGCAGAGTAGAGATAGATTTGGAATTTGAAATATATATTATCAGTATATATATCAGTATATATATACAGCCTACTATATAAACACATTTAAGCTCATGTTGTTAGAATAACATTCATTAAAATAGAATGGATGAAGTTCCGTCTTATTCACAAGACTAAGCATTCTTAAACATACTTTCTGAAAATAAAAAAGGCATTTTATAATGATCCAGGACCCATGTATATGTATACAGGACTAATCAGGTGTTGGAAACAATGAGGTGATATTAAAATATAAAAAATAAACGAAAAGATCCCCCAATGGTGGATAAATGAGGTTTATGACTAAAATTAGGTGATATGACTATTTAGGTGTTGGACAAATGAGGTTTATGACTAATTAGGTGATATAACTAATTAGGTGTAGGACAAATAAGGTTTATGACTAATTAGGTCATATTACTAATTAGGTGTAGGACAAATGAGGTTTATGACTAAATAGGTGTAGGACTAATTAGGTGAAAGACAGTTTATAAATAGGGTAAATTACGTGTGGGTTTAATTTAGTGAGGTGAAGGATAAATTAGGTGTGAGATAATTAGGCGTAGGAAGGACAAATGCGAAGTTGGACTAATAAAAAGCAGGACAAAAAAAGATGTAGGACAAGTAAGGAATATAGGCCAAATTAGTTGAAAGACTAATTAATTATTGGTATTGGATTTAGTACTTTACAAAATGTACTTTTTCTATGCTATAGGTTAATATGTATTAACATATTCAAAGTAGTAATCTATGTTTGTTATGTTTGTATGTCTGATCATAACTCATGAAACCCTTGACCGATTTGCCCTTAAAATCAGCAGTTCTAGGGGCAATCTAAACTCATCAGATCTAGGGGCAATCTAAACTCAACAGATCTAGGGGCAATCTAAACTCAGCAGATCTAGGGGCAATTTAAACTTAGCAGATCTAGGGGCAATCTAAACTCAGCAGATCTATGGGCAATCTAAACTCAGCAGATCTAGGGGCAATCTAAACTCAACAGATCTAGGGGCAATCTAAACTCAGATCTAGGGGCAATTTAAACTTAGCAGATCTAGGGGCAATCTAAACTCAGCAGATCTAGGGGCAATCTAAACTCAGCAGATCTAGGGGCAATCTAAACTTAGCAGATCTAGGGGCAATCTAAACTCAGCAGATCTAGGGGCAATCTATACTTAGCAGATCTAGGGGCAATCTAAACTCAGCAGATCTAGGGGCAATCTAAACTCAGAAGATCTAGGGGCAATCTAAACTCAGTAGATCTAGGGGCGATTTAAACTCAGCAGATCGAGGGGCAATCTAAACTCAACAGATTTAGGGGCAATCTAAACTCAGCAGATCTAGGGGCAATCTAAACTCAGCAGATCTAGGGGCAATTTAAACTCAGCAGATCTAGGGGCAATCTAAACTCAGCAGATCTAGGGGCATAAACTCAGCAGATCTAGGGGCAATCTAAACTCAGCAGATCTAGGGGCAATCTAAGGACATATTATTAACTTAGCTTACAATTCAAAGGTGAGCGGGTTGAATTTTATTAAACTGCCAGACAATCCTGGGTTTCATTTTTTTTATTGAAGAAGATTTAAGTTATTTGTTTTCACTTTGTTACCAATCAGAGACGAACAGCATTGATTCTTGCAAATAAAGAGAAAAATATCATAAACTGTTATTTACATTTCAAAGCAAAGCAAAGTGTTCAATATTCCAACTTTTCTTCGGTTTAAAGCGATATAACACAATTGCAAAAAATTTTTTTTCATTGTTAAAATATAAATATATATTTGTCTTATTTGGACACAAAGAACCAGACACAGACTGCTATAAAAAGTTTCTTCAATGTTTAAGACTAAATATTTAAGCACTTTCTTTTAGCTTTTGTTTTAAACAACTATTTGCAAAATTAATGAAATTTAATTAATCTATGGTGAATGGGAATAAAAGAAATTCCGGAGGAAGAAACAAGGCAATAATAGAGTGAGTTTGCTAAAAGTAAAAACCCCCCAATATCCAATTACTAAAAAGACATGTAAGAATGCATTTTACATTTTCCGGTGCACTGCAGAAAACAAATATGCAACATAATCAAGTCTAACTTTTTCATACTTTGAGAAGAACCGAAATTTTGTAAATTTTATAGAGTTTTTAAGGATGAAATGAAAATATTTTTGAAAAAAAATTTGTTTCATGATCATTATTTTTTTGTCATGTAAATTACAGTTTTTATCATCTATGAATATTTTCAAAGGAATTAAAGCCCCCGCCCCTGCCCTCCTTCTAGTTGCGCCTCTTCTTGTTGCACTAAACCTAGTTGAAATTAATTTAACAAAGTTAAAATCAATCTAAATTAATGAATGGAATATCAAGATTTAAATCAAAATCTAATGAATGGAATATGAAGTTTAATTCTAAAACTAAAATTAATTTGATATCAATAGAAACTATGAGAAGATTCAATTTCATTAATTTAGATTTTCAAATATAAAAAGATTGTTTTATGGAAAATTAAACTTGTTATTAGCCCAAAATGTTTATCTTCAAAAAGAAAAGAAAAAATCATCGATGAACTTCTTTTCTTTCTGAAATGACGATTTAACCTTTAAAATTAGGCCTAAAATTCGAAAATGTGCTCGATCCTATTTCCGAATATATTAATTGCGTTTTGACCCACTTGACGTTTGAAAAGTGACAGAGCACATTTTCGAATATTAGGTCCCTGTTTGAAGGTTAAAACGGTATTTTAGAGGAGCGATTTTTGTCGACGACCCCGCAATTTGTGGTTATTATTTGTACATACTAGACAAATCTTTTAACACATTTTAGCGATGTTTAGTATAGCTGAAAAGCTTAAACACACTTTTTCCAGAGACGCTCTGTATAAAAACTAAAAATTGATGTAAAAGCACTGGCAAGTTATGTACCACTATGCATAAAAACTGTAACAAGTTATGGAACACACTATATAAGCACTGACTAGTTATGTACAGCAATGTATAATCAATGACAAGTTATGTACCACTTTTGGTACGCACTAACTAGTCATAAACAACTTATGTTATGTAAGTTATGTTAAGTTATGTAACTCTATGCTTAAGCATTGTCAAGTTATTTACCACTATGTACGTATAAGCACTGACAAGTTATGTAACACTATGTATAAGCACTGACAAGTTATGTAACACTATGTATAAGCACTGACAAGTTATGTAACACTATGTATAAGCTCTGTGACAAGTTATGTACCACTATGTATAAGCTCTCTGTGACAAGTTATGTACCACTATGTATAAGCCCTTTGACAAGTTATGTACCACTATGCAAAGCGGAGAGTCTACAGTGGAGAATAATGTGGAGGATGTGTGGGTGGGGGGGAGGGTGCGAAAGGGGAAGGGGGGTATGCTAACTATAACAGACACACACCCAGACATACAGACACACAAAGGATCGATTGCTCTGGTATAACCTAGTTACTGGGAATTACAATGAAACTTTTAAGAATCAGAAGTTGAGAAAGAAATAAAAGAAAAAGATCTCAGATATTTCTAGAAAATTATATAAAAAAAAAGAAAAAAAACAATAATTCTCACACGTCTTTTAATATCTTTTGGAAAACAATGGTGTCTTTATAGTGTAAACATTTGCAAAAATTAAAAGTTTTTGTGGTTGAAACTGGAAACAGGTTTACTGATATAGTTTTTTTTGTTTTGTATGCGTGAGCTTTGCCCTCATCCCTTAACTCAAATAGATCATTTTTTAAGTCCTTGGAATTTACAAAGCAAATAATATCACAAGTAAGTTATTACTTATTGGATGTCTAATTATAACGCAACATTGCTGTGTTATTTATCCATAGGACTTTTTAGAGTTTCAATTTGAAACCTTCCGTCGTCTTACTCTTCCAGGGTTTTTTGGTTCTCTCTGTATGTTATCATTATGATAAATTATAGAAAATATGAATCTTGTTTTTTTTTATCATAAAAACCGGCTTCACGTTGGAGTACTTAATTATTCTTTTTAGAGATAATGTAAATAAACAAATTGAACTTTATTATTTATGAAACTATTGTGTACTTTATCAATCTTCCTCACTTCATCGTAAATTTCATAATAAAAAAATAATTTAGAATATTTCAAAAATAATTTTTTTAATTGTAATGAAAATAAAATTGAAATCAACTTTTTTACTTCTGCTTTGTTTCAAACCTTATTTGACTTAGAAATAGCCATGGAAAAAAGACAAATACATAAACGTTTAAAAAAATTACCTATAACACTATCATTTTGGCACGACGTGCTATAAAGTTTTTGAACTTAAATTTTCTCTATATCTCTAAGGTTCTTGCCTTTTTTGAATTCATTTCTGAGGTCAAAATAAATATTCGAGCATTCTGACCGCCGCGCCAGTAGCCGGTAGTTACATTATGGGTCATCCTGTCATATGTTTTACATGTAGTATGTTGATTCTAGGGTATTAGATACAAGGATTCTATTTCTTAGGTAAAAATGAAGTTTGATGACTCTGATCAGCTCGCTTGCATCTTCAGATAAGTAGGATTTAGGATGGAGGAACCTGAACATTTTAGTACACCAAGGTTTTTTTTTAATAATCTGAAAAACCACAGATGTTTTTGATGTTGATTATTACATTAAGATAATTTACGTTCCCAAAAAAGCAGTACCCTCATAAAAATTTAAACGTGTAATAGGATGTTCAGGTTCCTCCATCCTAAATCATATTTATCTGAAGATACAATTCGATTAATAGTGTATTAACAATGTTTACAGTTAACACATTTTACAGAAACATTTAGACATGTCCAATGTTCTTTACAGATAAAGGTTATCACATTTACTGGTTTGAACAAGTAGCAAGTAAATTATTGAGAATTATCATCACATTAGATCATAATCACCCTGCAAATGGAGACATTTTCCATTTCAAACATGCATTGTTTCTTATGGTTTCTTTTTAGATTCTTGTGACCAAGATTCTAAAAATATGGTAACATTTCAGTTTGAAGATGTTTTTGGTATGTCATAGATTTTGATTGGATAAACCAATGCTAGTTGAGAATGCTCTGCTTGTGATTTACTCCACGTAGATGGATTCCTCTGGTCTTAAACCTAAACCCTGATATACAACCTGAACAAACTATGAAAAAATATGACAGGATGACCCAGAAGGTGGCTGCTGGCTGCTAGCGCGTCGTTCAAAGTGGTCTTACCAAGGTTTTTACCCAAGAAATTAACTCCTCGTGCCCAATCGACATACAACATGTAAAATCTGTGCTAAGATGACCCATAATGTAATGGTTGCCGACTAGAGCGCCGGTCAGAAGGCTCCAATGTCTATTTTGTCCTTGAAAATGTAATCCTTGTCCCAATTTTGCTATAGTTTGATGTATCTCATGCTAGTTTTATTCTAACCTAGCAAAACTTTCAGGAGTATCAGGATAAATGTTCGAGTGCAAGTAATGAGGTTAAGATTGATTAACTGTAAAAAATGTCGTATTTTTCACAAAAAGCGCGTGCGCGCGCAATTTTGCTCAGATCCGTTCAAAACCAAAAAATGCATGTAATATACATAATCTTAAGCTCGCATGCAAAAAATCAGCCTACTACGACCTGTAAAATCAGTAGGCTCGAACATTAAATTTGACCTCAGAAATGAATTCGTCGTGCCCAATAACCTATAAATTGACATACAACATGTAAATATGTGGGAAGATGACCCATAATGTAATGGTTGGCTAATAGCGCGCTGGTCAGTATGCTCCAATATTAAATTTGACCTCAGAAATGAATTCCTCATGCCAAATTACGTATAAATCGACATACAACATGTAAAACATGTACTAAGATGACCCATAATGAAACTGTCGGCTACTAGCGCGCCGGTCAGAGTGCTCGAATATTTATTTTTACCCCAGAAATGAATTCCTGGTGCCCAATTACCTATAAATCGACATACAACATGTAAAATATGTGCTAAGATGACCCATGATGTAACTGCCGGCTACAAGCGCGCCGGTCAGAATGCTCCAATATTTATGTTGACCTCAGAAATGAATTCCTCGTGCCCAATTACCTATAAATCGACATACAACATGTAAAACCTGTGCTAAGATAACCCATAATGTACCTGCCGGCTACTAGCGCGCCTGTCAGAAGGCTCCAATGTCTATTTAGACCTCGGAAATGAATTCCTTGTCCCAATTTTGCTATAGTTTGATGTATCATATGCTACTTTTATTCTGACTTAGGCCAAACTTAGCAAATAAGTAATCAAAGATATTTTCTTTTGTAGCGCGCGCGCGCGGACATTTCAGGCTTTGGAGGTGAATTTTTTGAGCGCATATTTTTTTTAAGAGTATCAGAATAAATGTTCAAGTGCATTTAATGAAGTTAAGATTGATTTACTGTCAAAAAAGTCGTATTTTTTCACTTTTGCTCAGATCTGTTCAAGACCAAAAATGCATGTAATATACATAATTTTAAGCTCGCATGCAAAAAATCAGGCTCCTAGGACAATTTTAAGTTATGTTTGTACACTGTTTAAATTTCCCGGAGAGTAATACGTGTTATGCCCCCCCCTTTTCTGCACAAATAAATTATTAATTTAAAATTAATCATTAATCAGATACAAGAAGTATAATCAAACATGAAACAGATACAAGGAGTCTAATCAAACATTAAACAGTTACAAGGCATCTAATCAAACATTAAACAGATAAAAGAAGTACAATTAAACTTTAAACAGATACAAGGAGTCTAATCAACCATGAAACAGATATAAGGCATCTAATCAAACATGAAACAGATACAAGGAGTCTACTCAAACATTAAACAGATACAAGGAGTCTAATCAAATATTAAACATATACAAGGATCAAAAACTTTATAACACTGCGAACCAAAATAACAGTGTTGTAAATAGATATTATAACAAAGGCCATTTAAAATATGAACTATAAAGGAATTGAGTTTTGGCCACAAACTCAAATCTTCTTTGATATTTCAAACTTAAATTATTTTATCTATAAGAATTAATAGTTTGAAATATCTAAGATATACGACATTGGGTTACAAAGATATAGAGATTAGAAAATTAGATTTTGTGGCAAAAACTGAACTCCTTTATCAAATACAGTTGTAACCAAAAAACAGCGAAATGACTTTCCTTTTCGTTTTTTTTTCATTTACCCAGATTTGAACTCACTTTTTTTTTGACCCCTCGTGACATTTTATAATTTAAAGAAATAATGAAGACGAAATTCACTCCACTATTTTATGGTTATCACTGTACGATTAAACCTTTATATTATACTATACAGCTAAACAGATTTATTATTCCTCTTTAAGGTTGAAAAGTCGGCTTGTCAAATTGTGTAAGTAGACAACAATAGATTTACTAAATACCTAGTTTTCCAGGCATACATCATTTCTCAGCTTTCCTCGCAAACATAAACAAAACTTACTTTTTGCAAGAGAGTGTTTTTATTTTAGACTTGCACTGCATTGGGGTTAGATATAAATAAAATATTTTTTTCCTGAATTTTACAGTTTAGGAAATGAAATAAAACAGTCTTTAAATGATATTTGAAAAGATTTGACATATAAAGAAACAAGTTTACAGTTGTTGTATGGGTCAAGATATTATCTTATTTAAAAAACTTGAAACCATTTAAAAATGACTTTATACTAAAGACCCTTGGACATTTTTTTTAACAAATTTTTAAAAACGAACCATATATGTACCCCTCCATTATTTTACTCCAACCCCCCAACCCCTATTTCCTAGCTAAGAAGCGTGCAGAACATACAGATTTTTATATCTGATATATCTGATATATCTGATATATCCCATTCAATTCATGAAAAATAATTTCTTTTTAAAAAGTAAAGTTGAATGTTTTTGTGCAAATAAAAGGGAAGCAAGCCCTTGTAAATTCTCCGAAATTTTTATTCTCACTTTAGAGTTATTTCAAATATTTTATTTGAATAAAGAAATTTTCAAGAAAAAAGTTAAAATAATAATGAAAATTCAAACTATAAAGTCAGAAACAGTATTATAATTGAGCGGAAAGTGTATTATAGTAGTAAGACATATTAGGATTCATTTGATATCAATGAGATATCTTTAAATAAGAGTGTACAATCGTTAGTAATATTTCACCAGCTGTTTCAGTCAGCTGAAGAAATGTTTTTTACAAATATTTAATCAACCGGTCAAAGCATGTAAAAAAAAATATTTTTTAGACTAATTTGTTATTTTTTTAAAAATAAATTATCTATGGCAGCCACAATAGAACCGTAGAATCGATTCTTTTAATATCATCATTTCCTTTGCTGCTGTTTCTTGTAAAATACGTTATTTCTGCTGACTGAAACAGCTGGTAAAACATTACAAACGACTTTACGCTTTTATTTAAAAATTGCACACCTTTAAAATGTCTCATTGGCATTAAATTAACCCTAAAGTTTTTCTCTGCAATACTGCACTTTCAGCTCAACTACCAGGTCTAGCCGGTCTCTCCCTTTAAAATCAATAAACTGTTCTACATTTCAATCGTAATTGACATATTTTTTATAAAAAAAACAGTGAGCTCTTTGTAAGTTAACTAATTTTAGACAATGTACAACTAAAGAACTCAAATATTCTAAAAGCGTTTATAAAAGATATATATTTTTTTTCAAATGACAAAATTCATTAAAGAAGTAAATGTAATAATAAAATAATTGTATCAATACAAATAATTAATCAGCCTAACCCATCCTATTGATATCAATCCAAATTGATCATGTCAAACTTATAACTTTGTTTTGCTTGTCTGGATGTTTCCAAAAAATGTTGTCAATCGATTTATGTATTTAATTATATCGCATTGAAAACATGCAATCCGCACTATAGCATCCAACCAAAATAATGTGCAGCACCGAAAAAACTTCTCTCGTCTTCCACCAACATCTTCCCACCAACATCTTCCCACAAACATCTTTCTACCAACATCTTCCCACCAAAATCTTCCCTCCAACATATTCCCACCAAGATCTTCCCACCAACATCTTCCCACAACATCTTCCCACACCAACATCTTCCCACCAATCCTCCATACCACCATCTTTCCACCAACATCTTCCTACCAACTTCTACCCATCAACAACATGTTCTCAAACCAACATCTTCCCAGCAACACCTTTCCACCAACATATTCCCACAACATCTTCCCACACCAACATCTTCCTTCCAACAACCTTCCAACCAACATCTTCCCTCCAACATCTTCTACCAACATCTTCCCATCAACATCTTTTCACCAACATCTTCCCATCAACATCTCCCTCTAACATCTTCCACCAACATCTTTCCTCCAACATATTCCCACCAACATCTTCCAATCTATATCAAAAGGTTTAAGAGTTATGATCGGACATTTAAACAAATAAACAAACAACCACAAAGCAGACAAACAAGGATTAGTACTTATCTATATATAAATATATCTTTATATATATAGATATATATATATCCAAGACAAAACAAAGAACAGGAAGATAATGTAGAGATGACAGATGAAAAGATAAATCATTCTTCCAACATATTATCAGTATTTTCCATCTAGACAATACTTTTATTCATCTCTTTTCTAGCCTTATTTATCAGAAAAACACACACATATAATCTATAAATGTTAAGTAGTAATCTCTGTTTGGGTGTCTGTTTGTTTAGATGTACGATAATACCTCATGAACCCCATGACCTATTTGCCTCACATTTTGATTGGGTTTAATAATTCTAATTTAAGTGGGAAGGGCTCCAGGCAAATCTAGGTTCCCAAGCTAGTTTTCTGTATCCATTCAATATTTATAGGATGGTTGCATAATTGCTGTCACACTTAGATTTGTTGCATCCTCAGAAGTGCATCTACTGCATGAATGGTTCCCCCTAGAACGTCCTGCTTTAATGCAGCACTTATAAGTATTGGTCTAGAAATTATTTTGTAACCCCTATATCTTTGCAATCTGATGTCGTAGATATTCGATCCTCTCGATTTTAAATATCACCGGATCAAAACAGTTTAAAATATCTAAGGTTGGCATCATCAAGTTGCAAAGATATAGATACTAGAAAAATTACCGTTCCTTTTCAAGAGCTTCATTTCAGTCAACATTAAATATTCAAATTTTTCGAATTGAATTCTTTTGAAAGTAATGTAAAACATGATAATTAAGTTTGACAGAATATGAATATTAAAAAACAAGTTGATTAATTTTATTCAAAACTTGGAAATATCATTCTTTAGAGAATTCTTTGTTTCTAACTCTTGACTTTGCAAAATAAGAATCTATTTCGCATTTACAGTGAGCACTTAAATCATGTTTATTTTATTTCACTTTATTTTTTTACTTAAAGGGAATGTTCGCAAAAAATGAAAGGGGGTATAGGCTTAATGCGATAAAAAAGCGCTTTTGATCGCTACTAATATTACTTCTATCTGTTGCGTCTATAAGGAGAAAATTGTTAAAGACGTCTCATACTGAATAACTTAGCGGCCATACAAATTGAGAAAATTGCAACATACGACTTACAGCGTGAAAAATAAATTTAATTTCAAACAAATCATTTAGATATTACAACCTATAGTCATCGATTATCTTTCGCCACATTTGTATATAGTTTATATTTTATAATATTTTATTTTTCTAGAAAACGTTTTCGACGGATTTCGACAATTGTGAGTGGTGTGCGGCCTTCTTAGATAGTTGCGCAAGCGACGAGAGAAATAAACAAATTAATAAAAAAAAAACTAAAATGGGTCTGTCTACACTGCACAATTGCTGTGCCTCATGCAAATTGGACTTTTTACAGTTAAAACTTGATTTTTAAAGTTGTTTCCTTATTTCAAAGTTTTCTGGTTATCACTGTAGGTGAAATTACTTCAGCTCCCTTCTTCCACGAAGTATTGTAAATTGAAAAAGCTGATACTGATGCCAAAATACATGACTTGCTAAGCTGAAAACCTGAAACAGGGCAATGGCTATATGAAATGTTTTTTTTTGTGTCGAAAAAAGTGAGCTATCATAAAGCATTTAAATTCAAATAAGTATTGTTTCACTGTTATTTGGAAATTCTTTGTTGATTTTAATTTTGTTGTTAACAACAGGATTTTCAATGCTAAAACTGTTATGTAACTTGGAGCTTACATAATGATTTAATCCTGTTATGTTCAAGTTTAAGTTAATCTTGTTGCAAATCAAGTCAATTTAAATTCCTCCCAGACACCTCAGTAGAAAATTCTAAACAGACTATTTAGTTGTTGTTGAGCTAAAATAAAAATCTACATAAACATCAAAATCAATTCCAACGCACCAATAGACTGGACTATTTTGTCGTGCCAATATTGTTTTGAAATAAAAACATAGCAAAAAAATTGATTGACCACATTTTGGAAATACCAAAACTGATCTGTAGATTCCAAATCCCTGGGACCTCTTTCTCAAGCCGAACTATATTTAGCTTTCCCCCCCCCCTACACCCTCCTTTTGGACCTTTTTATAAATAAAATTGTAAACTGTACTATGTTTGTTTGTTTATATGTTCATTTATAACTCATAAACCCCTGGACCGATTTGCCACAAGTTTTTAATAGGGAACTCTGGAGACCCATTAGAATGTGCTTAGATTTCTAAGATTCTAAGTTGAGATTCTAAACTCGTAGTTTAAGACCAAGTGCAGGTAAACGGTGGGAGTAACTTTGAGTATCCTAGACAATGCTGGATTCCCAAGCATATAGTGATAAATATACTTTTTAGAATGTTGTTCAAAGGTTTCCTTATAAGCTGTGTTTATTTACTAAAGAATACTTCTAATCCGCTAAAATGAATGGATTCAAAAATTATACAAGACCCTCTTTGTGCAAACTTTCAATATTTATTCTATGTGGGCTAATAGATGGAACTTTAAAAGGACTGTACGCGGGATTTTAAGTGGCGAATTTTGGGCGACTCTCCATTTAGAGATTAACATGCCAATATCATGCCGTACTCTTTGTATTATCCAAGGTTATAATGCAAGGAAAGTTAATTTCTGTCGCGTATACTCTGCGTACATATTGAAACCAGTTCTCTTTGGGCGGAATTTGTAAACAAGAAAAGATGCATCAGTGATCGTTTAGTATCCGAGGAGGTTAAAAGCATTAAATTTTGATAATTTTGATAATTCACATAATAGGTTCCTATGACCAGAATATTTCATTGATTTTTTTATGTGAAAGATGGATCCCATGTCAGGCTTCGAAATCCGTCTTGTGTTTACATTAGCGCCCAGAGACAGTACACTGCAGTACAAAAGATGCGAACACTTCTGAAATAACTTTCCTTGCATTACAATCCTTGGTATTATCTAACTTGATTTGAGAATATCCCTGTTTTTATTAAATATGAAAATTTGCCATTTTAAATTTCAGTAAAACTCTAAAAGTTGTTTGCCGATATGTGTAGCAGAGAAATTATCACTTTAAAGGGAGTTGTAGTAAATGCCCTACTCCTAAAACTGCTCTTAGACCCGTATCAATCCAGGTACAACTCGTGAGCCATCAATGTCAACACGGACACAAGCTCGTAAACAAAACAACGACGATATTACCATTATTTTTACTCAGATAAAATTAAGTTTCAAGTGTTCGAATTTAATGAATTTAAGCCGCGTCTTAAATCCGCCAAAAACCGGTTTCAATTAAGCGCCGGTTTACATCTTGAAATATTGAATACAATTTTAAGTGAAACTTTAAATTCGGTCTCAGGGAAAAGTTGTGAATCGAGTATGTCGTTAATAAAATAAATTGTCACTTAAAAATACGATAACAGACCCTTTGAACATTTCCTTTCTTCTGTTATTGATAGCTAAAGAAAAAGACCCAAATCTGGAAGTATTTTAGAAATGTTCTATTTAGACAAAAATTCTGATTTTAAGTGATTTAGAAATTAAGAGAAAATAGCGAATAGCAATGCTTTAAATACACAAAACAAGCCGTGCATACTGAATATTATTCTAATTAAAAATACTCTAATAAGTACATTTGAATGAAGATTCTTCTTAAAAAATACAATTTCGATTCAAATTTAGAGTTTAAACAAATTTAATATTGACAACATAAAAAACAGTTTACCTAGATAAAAAAGAATCCCAGGAAAAGGTCGTATAAAAGAATTCTGGAATTGATTTCTATAGTGTTAATTTTGAAATATCCATCCCTTCCTCGCTGTCCTCGAAATATATGCATCTCAATTTATAGAAAGTTTGTTGAAAATCTTAATTAAAACATTCCTTCTATCTCCTCTATCTTTAGAAGAATACACATAGTTTGAAGTAGGTATAGAAATTTATTTAGAGGGGGGGGGGGGGATTATGGGAGTTGGAAAAGAAAAGGGGGGAGGTCAATTTTCCAAGATATTTCAGTCAAAATGATGGATTCCAATAACTTGTTTTTTTTAAGAATAAAAGCAACAACAAAAAATTGTAAGGTAAAAAAGACCTTATTTCTTTTTTAGTACAGATTCGACAAGATCCGAAAATGACTAATTTGGACACCAAATTTTAAATTTAAAGAACTGTTCGCATGGCTTACAGTTCGGTGCGTTCAAAGTATTTAGACTCAGTCTTTTTCTGCAAATGAAAGCACCGTGGGGCGACATCTGTAGATTTTACCCCCTGACAGATAAATTTGAGATGTTGTATGATGAATGTTTTCACGATTAGGCAATTAGCTCCGGCCATGAAGGGTTTGATATACAAAAACTAAGTCAAGTAATAATGTTTGCAAAACGTTTTCAAAATGTCAGATTGTCAAAACAGCAAAGAATTTATTTATATATGGATACATAGAAAAGTTCCCATAAAAGTATATGTAGAAAGAAAAAAGTTTATTTCTTGTCTTTATTTTTATTATTAGTAAACATTAAAGGCATATGCAAACCTTTAGATTGGTAAATTTTTAATCTTTGAATTCACCGTTATTATTCCCAAAAAATTAAAATTAGTATTTTGTATGGTTTTTTTTAGTAACACCCTTTATATCTATCTTTATAATAACACAAAACATTCGTATATATTTTCCCTATAGCCGGCCAAACGGCTTAACCGAATGGACTGACATTTTTTGAGGGAACCTTGTACCCCGGGGGTATTATAGGCTAAAAAAAGTCGAAATTTTTTTCTCTCCAAAAATTAGTTTTTTTCAAAAATTAAATTTTGTTTTGAAATATATTTTTTTTTAATTCCACGGGCAACGTCGGGCCCTTCAGCTATAGTATTAAATAATAATTGATTATCGTAAACATAGTTTGGAATTCTGAATAAATACCTATAAGCTGTTCAAAAGTTTTAAGTACTACTCTGGCGTTTAATGGTGTAGTTTTTTAACTAAACGTTAGTAAAAAGAGAGGATAATACCTCAAAACAGAAAATAAATACCTTAAATGAAAAAAGATAAAAGTAATTAAAAAAAAAATTTTTGAACCTCTGAAAATAAAACAATGCCAGTAATGAAATTCACAATTTGTTTAAATATTCAATAGTTCATTGGATCAGTACTTCCGATGATAGTTGTCCAAATTTACAACCATTAGTTATTTAAAATGTCGTCGTCATTCCCTCAGCCTTGTGTTCGTAGAGTCTGGCCCCACAATTTTACGACCTTAGTTTAACGATAAGCTCAGATCTAGTTTAGATTATGTTTTCATATAGGCCTATAGCATAACTTTCCCCATGCACCCTTCAATTCCTTATAAAATCTTGTTAAAATTCATTAATTTGTGAGTCCTATCCCATCAGGTTCAAAGATTTAGGGATTAGAAAAAACTGAGGTAGGGGCATTCCTTCACTGTAAATAGCAATATAACTTTGGATATAAGTCACCCTCACTCACTCACTCATCGGCCCTTAGCCTGGACAATTATAAACGTTAAATTCTGGAGGTAGAACAATTATATCTTCTCTGAGTTTGCATAATAAATAATAAGTGTTGAAATATCTATATATAAATTTGGCTTGTCTGTCTGTCTGTCTGTTTGGGTGTTTGTTTGTTTGTTTGTATCCAATAAACGTCAAAACGGCTGAACCGATCGGGCCCAATTTTTTTGTGGGACATCTAGGGACCCCAGGGAAGGTTTATGAATGATCAAAANTTTGTAAAAATCCGCGAATTATTTTTGTTTTGTTTTACGATGTACACAAAGAGAACATGTTCACCACTAATTTAGAAGATGGGCGCGAAGCGCCCTCTAAGGCTAGAAAGAAGGGCGCGAAGCGCCTTGAATTTCTAGTATTTATAGATGATATTATTAATTCTTTCTTCAGAGAAATCGAAAACGTAATGTCTGTATTTTACCTCTGAGCCCAAAATTTAAAAGAGTATCGTTTTGGGGTCTAACATTTGTGCAGATTTTGATTTAAGAGATTTAAAAATGGAGAATATGAAGAAACTAATTCAAATAATATTTCAAAACAAAAATATTGATATCAACAAAACTGCCTTACCCCATTCACGAAACCCGGGTTTCAAAACTGGTTTTCAAGTTTTGGGTGTGTTGTACACATAGCAGTAAATTTCTTAGCTTAAAAATAAAACAAAAAACAATGTACTCTTTGACCCATATTGGTTGCACCACCAGTCGCCAGACAATTCAGCTGACAAACTATCAAACCAAAACTTTTGCGGATTTTCTCAACTATTTTTCGGTGTTTATATTATACTCACTGATGAAAAACGCGTGTTTAGAACACAAAATGCAACCTACATTTGCATATAGTCTCTCTAGGTCTCGATATAACACTGAACTCAAATCTGTTATTGTGAAAGCAAGGGAGAGTTTGATAGAAAGATACATGTGTGAAAGATAGACAGATAGATAGAAGGGTAGAGAGATAGAGATACGAGAGAATATGTACACTCTGGGAGGTTTGTGAGTAGGGGGAAAGTCTCAAATCCATTTCCCTCCCCAACTAATTGTAAACAAATCCACCAAATAAAGAAATATATTCTCAATCTCTTCCAATATGTTTTGAGATTTTTTCAATATTAAGAACTGCTTTCTCTTTGACTTTGTGTGTGTTCTAAAAAAATAGGAGGCTTGAGATTAAAATCAAATTTAGGGGGAACAAAGAAAAACGTAAAAGTTCGTAAAATGTTACAAGAAGAATTTTTTTTAGACGAGATACATTTTTAATGCTTTGCACAATTCTCTATAAAACATACAATAAAGACTTAATTTATAAGAAACAAAAATATGTTTCATTATGTTAAATGCAGCTTTAAGCAAACAATTTAAAATTAGTTATTTAAACTGTGTTTTTCCCGATCACTATTGTGGGAGGGGGAGGACAATGATGACCAGAAAACAATGGAATAGGAAGACGACATTATAAATACAAGTGTAATTGATGTTGTTACAAAGAAATAGCTTTACTATACAAATATTAAATTACTAATTTAGTATAAATGGGTCTGTTTACACTGCACAAGTGCTGTGTCTCATGTTTATTGGGCCTATGAAAGTTATAACTTGATTCTTAAAGTCGTCTTTCTATTTTAGAGTCTTCTGGTTATCACTGTATGTTTTTTCTCCATAACTTTAAAACGGCTACACTTTTCCAACTTAAAATTTTGCATAAATCTATATAATTATAAGTGAAATAAAAGTCCCAATCAGGATTGGATTAACTATTTGATTACAGTTTACAATTGGTTTTGGTTCTGGTATGCTTGTTGGTGGGGGTGGAGTTGCGTTACAAGTGAGGAATTTACGTCAACGCGGGGGTGGGGGGAGTGTGAGAGTGAGAATGTCACAATTTTCCATTATAAATAATTGTTTAACCTATATCCTACCTAGCCATTAGGTTTAGAAATATGATACTAACATAACATTAGCTAAGTATGCAAAGAGGATTATATTAAGATTTATGATAATCTATTTAGCAGAATATATCTCCAGACTGTTTAATCAGTACACGCACCTCTGACCCTTTAGTAAAAGTTAATTCAACGTCTGACCGCGTAAACCTTGTTGCACCGGCTAGTCCTACTGAGTTCCTGCTTTATTTAGCCAATGTCCGGGCGATACAGTACAAACTGGGACCGTAAAGGTTGACCCGGCTAGGAAATTCAAATGTACTACGGCTTCCCGTGAGTAGAGAAGGATCCAAATATATTAATAAAAAAAACGCAGTACTCACCCTGTCACTGAGAATCCTTTAAAAACGGTAATTTTGACCCTTCGTTAATTCTTGTGTAAAATAATGCATTACGACACAGATAGTGAGTTCTTGCCACTAACTCAAAATTTCTAATTCTGATCTAAAATGACTGAAAGTTGGTTCGAAACTTAAAAAAGAACTGTCCTTGTAATTGTAATGAACCTCTATTAATAGAAAGGCATGTCCGATTCACGACGGTATCTTTTAAACCCAATATATCGGCATGTACAGTGATAACCAACCAACTGTGGCATAGGAAGACGACATTGAAGCAATATTCAAAGCGTAATTGATGTTGTTACAAAGCAAATAGTGCACACTCCACAACTGCTGTGTCTCATTTAAATTGTACAATTTAAAGTTTAAAAGTCGTCTTCCTATTACAGAGTTTTCTGGTTCTCACTGTAGAAAATATCGTCGTTTTCTCCCTTAAAAAGTGTTTAGTTGAGACATTCAATTTGCAAAACAATCAACTTAATTATTTGTGTAAGCAGAAATATGCTTAAGTCACTTTTAGAGAATAACCCAAATAATCAAATTAAAAACTAACTGAATTTTAGAAAATAAACTTATTTCTTCAAGGCTTTTTAAAAAAAATGTATTTGAACAATATAATAAGAAAAAAGCTTAAAAATTTGTTAAATATTAACATTACATATTATGCAAAAAGAAGCTTTCCAAAGTTTAAAATATAAATTAATTTTTAAATGTTTTCATTTTTTATAATTCTTTTTTTTCCGCTGACAATTCTTGGTGAATTTCCTCCTTAAACATGAATATTAAATTGATAACGATTAAAATAATTTAAACATTTTTTTATGCAAAAGTTGTTTTTTAAGATATTACTTGTTACTTTGTCACAAACTTTGACTTTTCAATCTCTATATATATCTTTTTTCAACCCGCGTAGATCTTTGATATTTACAACCTTTGAATTCTGATTTATTAACACAGCAAAGGTTTACATCATCCAACTATAAAGGGATAACAAAATTTTAGTTTGAGGCAAAGACTCAATTTCAGGAATATTTCAAAATTTTTGAAATTTGATATTCTGCCTTGATTGGGTCTAATACAGTGGCTAGGATAGCAAAATGATTGTTCAGCATAACATCTGCTCTTAACCTCGCTATGTACATCTGAACTTCCTTAAACAAATTACAGTGAGACTCAAAAAAATTTAAATTTAATCAAATGAACATAAAGTGACGGGTGAACAAAATTTAAGCCGTGGTTTAAATTGAAGCCGCGGCTCAAATTTTGTTGGTTCCACTTAAATTTGTATTAAATTTTTTCAAAATTTAAGCCGGCTGTCAATTAAACTCGGTTTCTGTGTAATTCCAAGTGAATTATCAGAATTTAACCTTTTTTAAACATAGAAAACCCGAAATATATATATCAGATATAAAGGTTTAAAGGGTAGAATTGTGTTTTGTGCAAAGCCATCTTTGTATAGAGTGTCACTTAAAATTACGCTTACAGTCCCTTTAATGATTTAAATAAAATTTACCTTTATCAATTGAATTTTCTTTTCACCATCTTCCATTGCAAAAATTTTGCTGCTCAAATTAACAAATTCTGGATAAAACAACTCAAATTTGGCATTTTTAGTTGCCAAGAAAAACGTGAAAGTTATAATAAACTAGTCCAAACATAGCATATATAAATATTTTTTAATTTTTTTTTTTTTAATGAAGTTTACTTCATGAATGCATAGAATTTAATTCATATCATCAGAAATTTCATTTTCAATTTAACTTATTTAACACAGTTTCCAGAGTTTCTTTTCCTTCTAGTCACAAAACGTTTGACTAAATTTTAACAAAATAAATTTGTTGAATTTCCTGAGAACAAGGTCTATTTCTAGGTGAAATTTGTCTGATATTTGACCAGCCAGAGTACCAGACAACCTATGCAAGGAAAGTTAATTGCGGTCGTGTATACTCTGCGTACATATTAAAACCAGTTCTCTCTGGGCGGACTTTGTAAACAAGAATAGATGCATCAGTGTTCGTTTAGTATCCTAGGAGGGTAAAAGCATTTAATTTTGATAATTTTGAAAATTCGCATAATAGTTTCCAATGACCAGAATATTTCAGAAATTATTTTTGTGAAAATGGATTTCATGTCAGGCTGTGACATCCATCTTGTGTTTACTTTTCCGCCCAAAGACAGTACATCGCATCGCAGCGTACAACTCTAAAATAACTTTTCTTGCATTAGTACCTTGACCTAAACGAACCACAATAAATTAGACATAAGGCCAACTTTATATGGAACATTACTAGAACGACATTGTGACCTCGTTGCTCCTCTAGTTTGGATTTTAAACACAAGTATGAAATAAGCAAATTTATCTGGTTACATAAAAGAAACTCAAAACGTTTTTGTTCTTCTCAATAGCTCTTCAACAAGGGGAGTTATGATTAAAACCAATTTGAACGTTTCTAATTCTTACTCCTTAATGACAGGTTGCTCGAATTTACAAATTTCTAAACAAAAATGCATGTGAGCCTTTCACCATGGTTTCAGTAGTAGTAAATATTTCCATTTACTGTTATAGCGCCAATTTAAGGATTCAATTTAAGGAGTCAATGACCCCTGGTTTTGTTTTGGACGGTAAAAAAATGAGTTCCAAACAATTCGATTTTAAAGTCTTAAGAATTCCACCAATAATAATACTCTAACCTGCGAACTTTTTTAATTTTTAATGCAAAAAGTGTAAGTTTATTACAAAATTTAGAATTTTTCTATAGAAAAATGGTGTTAACTTAATTTCTAATAATATCGCTATTAGCATGACTTTTATATTATGATTTTATAAATGAAATCAAAGTCAAAGTAACGTTTGTTATAGTTTTTGTTAAATATTGTACGTGCATTTTGAATAATAATAATTTTAATATTTTTGATCATGAAGTTTTTACCTGTCAGTTCCTTCTGGAGTATGTAGAGAAAATGTGGAAGAATACCTTAATATGGAGGGTTCAGATTTTTCAAATTATAGGATGTTAATTTGCTAATTAAATAAAAAAGGACTGTGTACACCCTTTTTCACATGATGATCTGTTTTATAGATCCCTCTGCAAATAAATGGTTCACTTGATTCCCGGGTAGAATCTTAGAGTCTGAAACCTAGTCTTAGACGCCGGGCCGACCTCCTCAGACCCTCTGTTTTTGGAAAAAAATATCAAATTTCACCAAATATATGTAATATGAGCAAAA
>NW_019396347.1:283243-285877 GCF_000591075.1 Eurytemora carolleeae | reverse complement strand
TCATATTTAAGACGACGATCAAGTTTTATATTAAATATGTATATAATTAAAGTGCTTCATATTTGTAGGTCTGTTTATTGTGTTGAGAGGTATTTCATCTTGCTTTTTAACCCAGAAACCAGATACACAGAAACCAATGGAAGGACGACATTATATCAATACTTTTGTTTTTCACTCCTGCTTTGAGTTTTAAAATTTCTAAAATGTTCTGTGCATATAGACTTGAATACCAGAGATACCTGAATTTTCATGTATTCAACTGCTTGAGTTCAAGAGTAGATATACCCTACTCAATCAGAACCCCTGATCATGTGAGGAAGAATATTGAGAAATGTCGTCCATTAGGTGTTCAGTACGGGGTCTGATTGTTAACTCAGGAGTTATGATGGTACATTAGTCAGACTACCTGCTTTGGATAAGCTCCCATATCCACAGGGACTTCAGCCCCTTCAGGGGGGACCTCAGGGTCCCTAAAAACAAGAGGGGGGTCAGGGGGGGGGTATTTGGATATGTTTTTTTTATAATCTCAGGAAAAGTCAGAGAAATAGGAAAAAATCTGGAAAACTGACTTTTTTCTTTCTTAGGGGATGGAGAGACGGAGGAAGAGACGGAGGGGTTGGGTGATATAGCGGTGTAAGGGAACTCCTCTCTTTGTCCTATGTTGCCCCTGATACATCTTTATACAGAGCTTATGACGAACATTTGTTTGCTGTCCCAGGCGTAATGAGATATAATAAACTTGATGTTTATATTTAAACTTAGTTCAATACACACAAATTCTTTACTTTATATTCATTACAGGGGTTCTCTCTTAGAACGAGAAGTAAGAGAGTGACTGAATTAAAGGCGTATACAGGGAGATGGATCAGCCCCACCCACATTGATCAGTGAAATCTATGGGTTCCAGGGGGTTTCAGGCCTCAACAGGTGCTGAGCCCCCCCAGAAGCGTAAATAAGGATTTAAATATAAAATGTAAGCTTCCTGGACATAATTCCCATATACGCCCCTGCTCAGAATTAAAGTTGCGAGGTTATCTAGGCACTTTATTCCAGAAATCAATCAGTGATGAAACAAAACAAAACATTCAAAACATTTCTAAATCTAATTTAAATTCTTCATGTACAGAAATACTATATTTCGGACAAAGTATTTTGACAAATGCGTAAAAAGTTTAGAATGTTTAAATTTTTTGCCCGTCAAAGTTTAACTATTACAATATTACATTTATATTAAAAAATGATATATAAACTTGAATTTAAAAGGGAAAGTTTTGATGTCCAGGCAAAGCAGGGTAACCAAGCAGTATTTAAATAAAGTAGTGTTCAGTTGATCAAAAGATATAATTAACAAATCCTTCTAAGGCATAAAAAATTGTGTAATCTCAAACATTTGAACGCATAATCTAAAGCATTTAATTGCGTTATCTAAACCTTTTATTGCGTAATTCTTTCTGATTAGATTTAGAACTCAAGGTGAAGGACAATAATTTGTAGTAGGTTTAGAGCATTCATGCAGTCTACAGGGGCGTACACAGGAATTGTTACAGGGGCGGCTTAATTTTTTTTTCAATCCAGGGGGGCTCCGCACCTGTTGGGCCTGAAAACCTTGTGAGGTTATTTCACTGGTCCTGGGGGGGGGGCTGAGCCCCATAGTCCCCCACTGTGTACGACTATGCCGAAAAAAAAACATATATATTTATAATATTGCGGCTTAATTATTATTATTGCATTTTTGTTTTGTGATTTTTTTCTCTCCCCCCCCCCCGTCCACTGCCCCTTCTTGGTAAAGCTAGATTGGTGATTTTAACGCTTCAAGTCATTTTCTATCTTTAGAAAGAGCTGAACCAGATTATCTTAACTCAATCCTGACACTGTAAATCAAGAATTATAAAGCTAGGGATAGAACTCAATCCTGACATTGTAAATCAAGAATTATAAAGCTAGGGATAGAACTCAATTCTGACAATTTAAACCAAGAATCATAAAGGTAAGGATAAAACTCAATCTTCACTTCAAACCACTTCAAACAAAGGATTCTAAAACTAGGGATAGAACTCAATCTTGAATCTCCAAAGTTCAAACCAAGGATTACAAAACTAAAAAGGGAATCTAATCCCTTGAATCCCTTGTAAGAAATAAAAGTTTAAGTAATCTGCCCCTTGTATTCTTAACAATTTTTGGGAGCATAGAAAGGGAGGGTCATCCCCTTGTAAAGGTCGATCAAAGGGTGGGGGATTCTGCCCCTTATATCACTGGTAGGGTTGGGGATTCTGCCCCTTATATCCCTGATAGCGTGGGGGATTCTGCCCCTTATATCCCTGGTAGCGTGGGGGATTCTGCCACTTACATCCCTGGTAGGGTGGGAGATTCCTAATATCCCTGGTAAGGGGGGGAATTATGCCCCTTATATCCCTGGAAGAGTGGGGGATTCTGCCCCTTATATCACTGGTAGGGTTGGGGATTCTGCCCCTTATATCCCTGGTAGGGTTGGGGATTCTGCCACTTATATCCCTGCAGGTAGGGTTGGGGATTCTGCCACTTATATCCATGGTAGGGTTGGGGATTCTGCCCCTTATAACCCTGGTAGGGTGGGAGATTCCTAATATCCCTAGTAAGGGGGGGGGAATTATGCCC
>NW_019396347.1:282295-283216 GCF_000591075.1 Eurytemora carolleeae | reverse complement strand
GAGGAAAATGTGGCTCAGATTAGATACCCTGGTAGGTTGGAAGATGCTCCCCTCCCCCCTGTACCCTACCAGGGTAGAAGAAACTCCCCTCCCCCTGTACCCTGGTAGGGTGGAAGATGCTCCCCCCCTGGCCTGTATTCCTGGCAAGGATGAATGGTTTAAAGGTGTGCTCTGCCTGGCTCCAAGTATCATGAAACCGTGCCTGGACATTGCAGAAAAATTTGCAAATTGCAAACCAAGGTGTAGGAGTGCAATCTTCACAGCCTTTATTTCTTACTCAGAGATGAGAGGTCAAGTGCTCAATCAAATTACACCCAGTCATCCCTTACCATTCATCTATTCATACATTCAACCCTTGCCATATATTTCTGAATATTCATTCCTTACCATTTATCTATTCATATATGCATCCTTCCCTTACCATGCATCTTGTACCATTGATCTATTCATTCATACATTCATCCCTTACCATTCATCCTTTACCATTCATCTGTTCATCCATTCATTCATCTCTCACCATTAATCTATTCATCCATACATTCATCCCTTACTATTCATCTATTCATTCCTTACCATTCATCTATTCATCGCTAACCATTCATCCCTTACCATTTATCCTTTAACATTCGTCCCTTACCATTTATCCCAATTACCATTTATCCCATACCATTCATCCTCTACCATTCGTCCATTACCATTCAATCCTTACCATTCATCTATATGTATTAATTCCTTACCATTCATCCTTTACCATTCATCTATGTATTCATCAATATACCTTATGAACACATTCGAACAATATTTTTAGGAAGACTTACATCTTAGTTTTGTATAAGAGACCCATGACTGGTTTTTAAATTGTAGATATCTATCATCATTTAGTTACTAAACAACCCAGCAGGAGTATTGGGCTGCTGGGGG
>NW_019396347.1:207154-282148 GCF_000591075.1 Eurytemora carolleeae | reverse complement strand
GCATACACCCACAAAGTTTACCACACATATATGCCTCTAAACCCTTTCAACAATATGCATACACCCACAAAGTTTACCACACATATATGCCTCTAAACTCTCTTAACAATATGCACACACCCACAAAGTTTACCACACATATATGCCTCTAAACCCTCTCAACAATATGCATACAGTTTACACCCACAAAGTTTACCACACATATATGCCTCTAAACCCTCAAAACAATGTGCATACACTTACAAAGTTTACCACATATATATGCCTCTAAACCCTCTCAACAATATCCATACACCCTCAAAGTTTACCACACATATATGCCTCTAAACGAGGGGAGGAAGGCCAGCCACAACAATTTCTCTTCCGAGCCACATTCTCCTCATTTTCTCGTCCGAGCCACCTCGAAATCCTCGTCCTTCGCTTAATATGTATTTTTAAATTTCTAAATCTTGAAGATAAAGCTATCTTTTAAAAATTAGGCCACGTTAGGGCATGAAATATGGGTAGACTAAAGTATTGCAATGATTACATAATGTTGAAATCTTCAAAGCAGTGAGAATGATGTCTAACTTTAATTAGGTGAAACTTAAATCTCTTCTGCCTCCATAATGGCTAACCTTCGTGATACAAAATAAATGGCAAAATATTTGGCATACCTCTGCCTATAATTTTCCCCATGGAACCACCCAAAAAAATTCTATGGTTTTTGCTAAAATTAACAAAAAGATTAAAGTTCTATAAACTTGGAATTATTTACGGCATTCTACACCTAGATTATCTGAAAATGCGTGTAAGAAAGGTGAATACTATTCAGGACATTGCACTCAAAAACTTTAATTCTATTGAAAATATTTCTTTCTATTTACAAAAATTTAATATTTCGTTAATGCTCTAACGTGACCGGATTCTTAAAAGATTGTTTTATCTTGGAGAATTGAACACTTTAATAAGATAATATTCGAAGGACGAGAATTTTGAGGTGGCTCAGATGAAAAAATGAGGAAAATGTGGCTCAGATTAGAAATTTGTTGTCGGATAGAAACAAGATTCTCAATGATGAACAGATAGACAACAGTATAACCCTCAAATCAAAACCGATAATTAAGAAAACTCTTTATTTCCTGAAAAAATGATATAGATAATAACATATAAAATTGTTACAATGAATGTTTATAATGGAAAGATTCTTACGACCTATTTTGAGATATCAGAGGGTTAAATCGTCAGACAGTCCTAAGACATTTTTTTATTAAACTTCTGAAAAGAATGACAATTAATTATTAACGAAAGTCACTAATTCTTTATGTGAAAATATTCTTTGTTTAACTTTTGAAAATGGATGGATTCACAATGCATTAAGTTAAAGTTCTAAGTTAAAGACGACTTTACATGTATCATGGTTAATGGTTGACAAAATTGTTGTGGCTGGCCTTACTCCCCTCTCAAAACCCTCTCAACAATACACATTGTAAAACAATAGGCAGGCGTCGGTGATAAATTGATTAATTTGCCAGTTGATAAATTGATTAGCAGGCTTGTTGATTTGTTGATTAGGCTCCTTAACTCGGACATATAGTTGCAAACATACATGAAAATCTGTATATTTCAAACCTACAATAGAATAAAGTTACAATACAGGGTGTCTCAAAAAAAACTGTGCAGTAGTATTAGTAACTGAGGAAACAATTTTTGTTAAGTTTTTACAATCAAGGTGTCATTCTAAAGCTCTATATTTCAGTTATTTCATAATGTAAGATTTTTCTTCTAGGCATCCAAAATGACCATTTGGAGGTCAAAATGGGCACAATGACTTCAGGAATCAATTTTTTGAAAAAAAGATTGAAAATGTATTCACCAATCACCATGGGCGTTTACCCCTGTTCAAACACCCATGGCGATGTTTGTGTGCTATTAATATGATATGACCTCTTAAAATGACCCTTAGAAATCAAATTGGCGGATAATGACCTCGGTGGTAAATTTTTTCAAAAACCAATATCATTATTGAAACATGAATATGCTTTTACCAATAAAAGGATACCTTGGACGGCTTAAGCTCAACTCTAAGACATAAGTTGACATTTGAGAATGTGTTCTTTTATGCAATAACAGTCACCTAAAAGGCCACATAAAAAAAACTTTTTGGCATATAACTACCTAATACCTTGAGCCTATCATAAAAACCTTTTATGCGTTACAGTCACTTAAAAGGCTCCATAAAAATTTTTTTTTTCGGTCTATCTAACTACCTAATACTATAATAAATAATAAATCTATCATAAAAATGGACTAATAAAAAATGAAGGCATGAACATCATTAATAAAGTAAATATATTCTTAATTAAATTGATGATTTTTAAAAGTTTTTTTTTGTAATTTCAGATTCACAAAAAATGTTTTATTATTGTGCCCTGGTGGGTTAGATAACAAAATTTGATTGAAATAGCGAGCTGTGGATTGTACAAACTGATTTCAAAAAGAAAATTTTTAAAAATATATTTTTGTGGTCTGGGCAAGGTTCGTACGGATGTACCCATAGCTCTCATTTCGTTTTTATAATGCATATTTTATTTTTAGATTCCAGCTCCAAAAGTAATAATTGCTGATCCAAAATTTTAGTTAAAAATGAAACCTAATTTTTGACAAATTTGACTGAGTATTGCATCTTGAAATATCACAAAGTTGGTTAATGAGTAAATTTAAGATGGATTTAGTATAATGAGTCAGTAATTATAATTCAATACTTTGTGATATATTTCAAGATGCAATGCTCAATCAAATTTGTCAAAAATTTCATTGTAACACAGTTTAAGAATTCAACACACAAAATATTAATCTTAAGTAGAATTGAAAAAAATTGGTTTGAGTTGTACTTTTTTTGTGTTTCGCTGCTAGATTTTTTAAAATCACACTTTAAAGGCCTTAAATATACCATTTAAAAAAGTAGTTTTGACCGGAAGAGTTAAATGTGTGGTACGGAAGGGGAAATAGTAGTGGCTCATATGGCTGCCGGAAGAGAAAAAAGCTATAAATATGTGGCGCGGAAGGGGAGTGGTGGCTCATGGCCGCCTGCCTTCCCCCCGCTAGCTGCAAAACCACGTGCTAGTATGTCGGATGTGTAGTATAGCGGATTTGGCGTAGGCCAGAAATGGAGTATAGTGGATAAGCGTAGGTCGAAAGATACACCATCCACATTGTGTTAGAAAAGTTATAAAATAACAATAATAATTCCAGAATACTATTTCCAGGTTATAAAAGACGACACCAAAAAAAGGGGGAAAACCAAAAGTAAATTAAAATAGATTTTTATCCTCCAAGTAATATTTAAAATTTGAAATTTACAATTCAATAATTTTAAGAACGGTTATTTATCCCTGGTATTTTGTTATGTGTAACCGGTTTCTACCGGAAGTTGGTAAACGTACACTCTAGCTGCCACATCAGCTGTGCTACTGCTACTGCTGAGTGCTGCCGACAGGCGATTGTGTTAGTGCTGGAGGATTTGTGAGAGCATTTTCAATTTTTCTCACGGATATTCTCAAATCTCCTGGTGAATTTCGAATTTACTGTTAAAATCAAAAATATGTCTATGAAAACGACGTAAACTGTAAAAATTTCGGTAAAACGGGTAAATTTCAGACTTCAAATTTGACATAATGACAGATTCAGAATCGGCTCCAGAGGATGTTTCCTTCCAGACAGCCAAGGATGAAGCTCTCGATAAAATTAAAGGTTTGTATCAACTGTTTCCTGGGACAGGATATAAAGAATTGGAGAGGTCACTGATCTACTCACCGCCGGTTCAAATCCTGTCAACGATTCAAATCCTTATTTTAAATTGTAATATTTTACTAATAACTGGTGATTTAAAATTTGAACCGGTGGTGTAGTTCAACGATCTCTCCACAAATTTAGTTGGTCAGGGCAAGGGGTCAAACAATACAAGATGAATAGGGTCAAACACTTTCCGGTCGTCTGAGTCTGAGGATGTGAGGGGATCATTCGGTCATTGAGATGAGAAATTTCCGGTTATTTTCGTTACAACCTTAATATTACCACTGGCGTTCGTTCTGGTGTGATTAATGCATGTTATTCCTTTCTTTAGACTGAAGGTCCTTAAACTAAAAATGTATTAGAATCGGAATTAGATATACACAGGGTTACCTACGAAGGGTGAGACTGTTAAGACGTCCTAGAACTCTTAAAATATGACTATTCCAATTTGAATCAAGTATTCTACACCTTTTTATTTCTTGGACAGAGAAAGAAACAGGTTTATAGTTTCGGAGAATGATAAATTTAAAATAATAATTTCCATATTTTCTAGTAGTCAAGTCTTATCCTTTTATGTTGGATGTTGTGCAAGATCCATTTGAACACGATTTGATAATTATAATTCCAGGAGCTGCTGATGCGATGAAGCTTATGAATGATCGAAAGCGTGAAGTGAGAAAGCGGAAAGCTGAATTCTTGAAAGAGCAAAAGGAGAAAAAACTGGCCAAACTCAAGAAACTGGAAAGTCTTAAACTCCCCGATTCTATTTTAAACAATTTAAGTTCGGAGCCAGTTGAAGATGAGCCATTAAAACCTGCCGCAAGTGAAAATCAGATTAAAACATTTGACTCAGATTGCAACAGTTCTGCTGAAGAAAATGACTTGGACACCGGTTCAACTCGGTTTGATATTGTTACAAAGAAAGATCTGAATTCTGATAAATATAGAAGTTCTGAAGCGTGGAGCTTTAGAGAAAAAATGCTCTTTGGATCAAGGGTTCGACGCGAAGCGCACTCTCAAAAGAATGTTCAGAAATTGAAGCAGGCTGCGGGAAAAAGCACAAAGATATCAATCAATACATAAGTTTTTTTCAGATATTTTTTCTCATATGGAACTTTGAGAAATTTTCTTAACAATGGCTCAGCAAGAACAGACCGTACCCGCTACCAAACAATACTTTAAGGTGATTTTTTATCTTGCTAAAACAGTTCAGCTTTTTTTCCGAAGGACCCATTTTATCATGAAATTCCTACAAATATTGTAAGATTACACTGAACGGGAGAGATACATTCGGTTTCTTTTTTTACTTTTACGAAGTTGCCTTCTCAAGTTCTCATACTTATCAGTTTAAACGCATATTTCGACCAATAAAGTTTAATAGAGAAATTGCGAAAAATTTATGTTAGGAAGTCAAATTGTTATCAAAAGTCAAATTGTTATCAAAAGTCACGGCATGCTAAAAAGGGTTTTAAGATTAACTTCTGTGTTATCACATACTTACTAAAGGGTGTTAATTTCTCATATTTAATTTTTAATATTTGGGTTTAAATATTTTTGTCTTTGATTCATATACAAGTTTATCTTACCTCTTTTATGAATTAGTTCAAAGATTTAAGGAAGCAATTACAACAGTTACTGGCAAGTCGGGAGTTTTCTTACACTTCTTATTTTCTCTAATAACAAATTCTCTATGGCGAGCAAGATTTAACTCAAATTTTCAGTTTTCTGTATCACCTTTTGTTTAAGTTTTTTTGCTGTATGACTTGCACTCAGTCAAATAGCATATATATCTCATTTTTCAAAGCCATGGGCTCACAATACCGAAATGAGCGCGAAATTATAAAAAAGTCTTACATTTTTAATTAGATAGATTCATTTTTGTCGATTTTGAAATTTAAGAATTTTCTCGCGTTTTTTCCGTAGCTCATCCCTTAAGCTTCACCCACGGGGGTGAGCGGACGCTCCAATGGCTCACCCCTGTATCCGCCCCTTATCTCTGATGTTTTTCTAATCACTCGCTGTTGAATAATCGTCGAACCCTATAATTGTGTAGGGTGTTGTAAAATCTGTTTTGGACGGTGGAGCAGTTGTAATCCGAGGACAGCCTAGGAATGGACCTCCTCCAGAGCGTGTACTTGCTCTTACAAACATCGATGCGCCAAGGCTAGGTATTTCAACATTTTCAACGTTAATATAAGTTATGGTTTTGTAAAACCTTCTTGGTAAAAATATTTTTTTTAACGTTTTGACTGAACAGTAAAGCTAGTTTTATAGATTTTCCTGAAATTTTTGGGGAAATTGTTTAATTTGGAAAACACCGATGATAAGCTCGTACTATTGAAAAGAAAATTTGGTTTGATTAAAATGAGAACAAGAAGATGAAGGATGATCATTTATCATCTTTTATTCTAAAAAAGTTCTAGTTGGGTAATCTATTGGTTTTTGTAAACACTAGGTTGCGCTCATTTTCTATTTAAGTTTAATATTTTCTCTTTGTATACATTGTAAAACCAAAATAAAAAAGTTCGCGGATTTCATAAAACATTTCGTGGATTTTCTTGTGTACATTGTGAAACAAAAATAAAAAAGTTCGCGGATTTTATAAAACATTTCGTGGTTTTTTTAAGGTGAGGGTGAGTTTGACCAATTTGAATACATTTGGGAATTATATCTTCACTTTTTGAGGAGCCTGAATGAAATTTTGCATTTGTGTTTCTTAATAGTTAAATAAAAAAAATTGTAAAAATATTATTTCCCACCTCCCCCTTTTCCCCATATTTCCATGTTTTTTTTTTAGCTTTTTCACTAAAAAGTCTGATTCAAATACCAGCCAGGTGTTTTTAACACCTACCTGTGAATCAAGAATCTCAGTATTAACATCAAAACGAAGTTTGAGGTTTTTCAGATCTCTTTTCCCCCTATTTTATCATATTTTCCTACTTTGTTAATATTTTTCGATTTTCTGAATTCATGAATTCATTTTTCATCGAAACTTAAAAAATCTTTTTCACACACGCCTTTATTGGATAGTATTTTTGAAAAACAAAATAAAAAGAGGAAAAAATATTTACTTTTTCCATGTTTTTTAAAGCTTTTTTACTTGATAGTCTGATTCAAAGACAAGGTAGGTGTTAAACACATACTTGTTAGTCATGAATCTCATTATTAACATCAGAACGAAGTGTAAGGTTTTTCAGATCAATTTTCCCCCTATTTTATCATATTTTCCCCCTATTTTATCATATTTTTCCACTTTGTTCTGATGTTAGCATTATGATTTATTCTTGACTAACAGGTGGGTGTTAAAAACACCTAGAGGGTATGTGAATCAGATTTTTTGGTGAAAAAGCTAAAAAATTCATGGAATATTAAAGAAATAGGGGAAAAATATTTCTAACATTTTTTATTTTACTTAAAAAACACGAATGATGCCCGTATGCAAAATTTTATTCAGATTCTTCAAAAAATGAAGACAGTACAGGACAGATGTATTCAAATTGGTCAAATTCACCCTTCCCTTCGATGAAGATTATATTTTGTTTTAGGCCAATTTTTGAAATTTTTATCGTCTATAAACCTTTCCTTGGGTCATGTGAGGTCCCTGTCCCACACAAAATTTGGGCCCGATCGGTTCATCCGTTTTGACGTTCAGTGGACACAAACAAGCTAACAAACAAAAAGACAGACAGACAAGCAAAGTAAACATATATATGTATAGAGGAAAAAGAATTAATATTGGTTAAGAAATATCATATTAAAGAAAAAGTCATGTATGGTTAAACATTTCTATTTCCCCTAATTCTTAGAAAGGCAATAAATGTAGTTTAATTTTTTTAAATTCGTTATTGCATTTCCATAACTCTTAAATTTTAAGGACGTCGTCCTACTGCCAATGCTGCCGCTACGGCCGACGAGCCCCTGGCGTGGGAAGCCAGGGAGTTCTTGAGAAACCTGGTTGTTGGTAAGCAGGTCATTGGTCACGTCGTACACACGGCCAACAGGTCAGCATTAGATATTATATAAAAGGGACTGTCTTCGAAATTTCATTTGACTTGTAATTAAAAATCATAAGGTTACTCTTATTTACATGAACCTTAAATGTCCTTGTACTTTTCTAAAATCACTTTTTTTCTGGTGATGCTTGTCAAACAAAAGTAGTTATTTCTTAACTCTAAGTTTTAAAAAACATAAATGTTTTTGAATTAAAGATAAATATTGTTTTAGATAAACTCATTTCCCTTATCATTGTCAATTCTATTATTATTATTTGTATCATTATTATCATTTGTTAATAGTATTATTATTATTGTATTATTAGTATTATTTTTTATTATTGTTATTAATATAGAGAGTATGGATCCCTGGTTCTCGGAGATAATCCCGAGACTGGAGTTGATGTTGCTCTGGCTCTAGTAGATGAAGGACTTGCAAAGTGCCGCGATAATTGTCAGGTACAAATTTATAGGGTTTCTTCAAGGGCAATGCTTGGGATTTGATTCAGTTTTGTTTTCTTGATTCGGAGTACAAAACTTGTAAATCCAGGGATCAAGAATTTATATCCCACTCGCATTCATAAAGTTTTATCTCCCACTCTCAGTCATAAAGTTTTATCTCCCACTCTCATTCATGAAGTTTTATCTCTCATTCTCATTCATAAAGTTTTATCTCTCATTCATAAAGTTTTATCACTCATTCTCATTTAAAAAGTTTTATCTCCCACTCTTTTTCATAAAGTTTATCTCCCACACTCATTCATAAAGTTTTATCCCTCATTCATAAAGTTTTTTTTCCCATTCTCAATCATAAAAGTTTTATCTCCCACTCTCATTCATAAAGTTTTATCTCCCACTCTCATTCATAAAGTTTTATCTCCTACTCTCATTTATAAAGTTTTATATCCCACTCGCATTCATAAAGTTTTATCTCCCACTCGCATTCATAAAGTTTTATATCCCACTCGCATTCATAAAGTTTTATCTCCCACTCTCATTCACCAAGTGTTATTTCCGAATTCCTATATTTGCAACCTAGGACGCTAACTCGGAGTACAAAACTTGTAAATCCAGGGATCAAGAATTTATCTCCCACTCGCATTCATAAAGTTTTATGTCCCACTCGCATTCATAAAGTTTTATCTCCCACTCTCATTCATAAAGTTTTATCTCCCACTCATTCATAAAGTTTTATCTCTCATTCTCATTCACAAAGTTTTTTTTCCAATTCTCAACCATAAAGTTTTATCTCCCACTCTCATTCACCAAGTGTTATTTCCGAATTCCTATATTTGCAACCTAGGACGCTAACCTACTGGAGGCCCAGGAGCGAGCTAAGGGTTCTAAGAAGGGAGTTTGGGCTGATGATGCCTCCAGTCATGTGAGGAATATCACCTGGGAGGTGGAGAACCCTAGACTTCTTGTTGAGAAGTACAACGGTAGGTAGAACTCCCATCACTCTTTACCCACTTACTACAACCCTACTCGTCAATGTTAAACTCAGGGGTGTTATTTTTCTCGAAAAAGAGTTTTTCTTGCCCCCCCCCCCTTTGAAAATCTTTAACTCTTGGTTTTCAAACTAAACAAAATTTACGATGGTTGATTCTGGGTAATTCAAGACAGAAAAACGACGATATCTTCCTCTATATCCTCCTCATTGTTCATGCGGTTAAGACTAAAGGTTATAGTTGGGAATCCGGCATTTAAGATTTAATTGAGGTTTAATTGAAATTATGTGAACAGTCCCTTCAAACTCATTTAAGGCAACGTTTTAAACTTCCTTTAATTTGACTAATATGCAGGAAAGCCTGTAAAGGCTGTTGTTGAGCATGTAAGAGATGGAACCACTGTCAGAGTTCTCTTGGTTCCGGATTTCATTCAGGTTAGTTTATTTTTGCCTCGCCAGGGGACTCGAACAATTCTATAAAGGGAGTGACCGCGTGAACCTGATAGTTCAGCTGAGAGTGTAGTAATGTAGAGCATTTTTTTTTCGGATTCCTTTGAGACCGTTAAGACGTTTTTACGGTTTAAAATTGTCCAGAAAAAGTGGAAATTCGACGTGCCAAGCCTCCTCATGCCCTGCATGTGGTGACTCGGCACGTATGCCCTATAGGTGGTGGTGCGGCAGACTTTTATTTGTTGTGGATTTTAAAAAGATTTTTTTAGTTCAATTGGGAGTATTAAGAATGAATTTTTTGGTAAAAACTATTGAAAAGAATGATAAAACTTGTAAAAATACACTAATACACTCTGTGATTGTCCGAAACTAGCAATTTCTATCCTAGTTAAACATAAAACTGTCTAGATAACTCTGATGTTGTCTGGAGTAAGATCTCCTGGAACGAAGGACCCTAGTTATATATAAAAATGTAGATACCTCTGATGTTGTCTAGAGTAAGATCTCCTGGAACTAAGGGACCTAGTTTATATAAAACTCTTTAGATAACTCTGATGTTGTCTGAAGTAAGATCTCCTGGAACTAAGACCTAGTTAATACAAAACTCTTAAGATAACTCTGATGTTGTCAGGAGTAAGATCTTATGGAACCAAGACTTAATTATATATAAAACACTTGAGATAACTCTTAAAGCTGTGTCTTGAGTTAGATCTCCTGGAACTAAGACTTAGTTTATATAAAATTCTTTAGATAACTCTGATGTTGTCTGGAGTTAGATCTCCTGGAACTAAGACCTAGTTTATATAAAACTCCAGATAACTCTGATGCTGTCTGGAGTAAGATCTCCTGGAACTAAGACCTAGTTTATATAAAACTCTTTAGATAACTCTGATGCTGTCTGGAGTAAGATCTCCTGGAACTAAGAGCGGACCTGATGGAAAACCTGACCCAGTTCAGAGTGAACTCTACGCAGTAGAGGCACACTACTTTACAGAGTCAAGACTTCTTCAGGTATGTTCAGATTTAAATCAAAATTCGCAATTATTACTCAAGAGGGGGGGGGCTCTTAAATAACTTTACATTTACAGAAAGAAACGTTTATTAAATTTCTTGCCTCTCAAATTGAAATTTCGGAGTCCACAAGTCTCATGATTACTTAAATCCAATTTTCTTAGTCAAAAAGTTTATGTATCACTGATCCAATTTTCTTAGTCATAAAGTTTCTTTTCACTGATTTAATTTTCTTGTCATAAAGTTTCTGATCACTGATACAATTTTATTAGTCAAAAGTTTCCGATCACTGATTCAATTTTCTTAGTCAAAAAGTTTTTGATGACTTTGATCCTTTTCTCGGAGCCAAAAAGTTGCTAATCCGGAACCATGCCTAAGATACCAATGATGTCGATTGTTGTTGTTGTAGCCATTGAAATATAGTAGCGTATATGGACATATGGAAATAAGTGAAGTTTTTCTGGCCACCAACTGAATGAGGTGAAGTTTGCGCACCAGAGAATTTTATTACAACTGTCTCATGGAACCGCATACTTCATCGAACCTACTCAATTTTTACATAACTCTGGTCTATTTGAGTGTTGGTAGGTCATTACGTTGAATGACGTAACATGTTATTGTTGTAGAGGGATGTTGAGGTTATCCTGGAGTCCAGCAGCAACAACAACTTTGTTGGGTCCGTGGTCCATCCAATGGGAAACATTGCGGAGGCTCTTCTCAAGGAGGGGTTGGCGAAGTGTGTAGACTGGTCTATCTCTAAGGTAATTAATACTACAGAAACTCTCTAAATTCCGCCCAGGAAGCTACAGAAATTCTGCTTTGACGAAAATACGAGCTTTTATAGATTTAGCACTAGCTTTAAAATAAGTTGGACAAAATTTGGGGTTTTTAGACAGGTTCCACAAAAGTATGAGATATACTATCTAGGTTACCGGTGGACCTGAAAAGTATAGAAATGCTGAGAAGATTGCTAAAGAGAAACAGTCCAGACTCTGGAGGAACTATACAGCTACACAGTCAACAATTTCAGAGAAGGTATAGTAGTCAAATTTATATTCTGTTTGGGAGTGAGGGAGGTTTCATTAATCTTGGAAATTTTCATAATTAAATGTTTTATTAGTGGTTACTGGTTAGTTTAAGTTTAATCAAAATTTGACAGTAATTAAGTTGGTCAAAATCTGAATTTTTTCTTTATGTATAAAAACACGAGCCCAACTTTCAGGTTTTTTTATGCAAGTTTGATGATCCAAATAGTTTGTAATGGGTGTTGACATTATCCAAATATTCCCCTTGACCACAAGGTTTGATATTAAGGATCGCGAGTTTACTGGTAAGGTTCTTGAGATCGTGAACGGAGACGCCCTGATGGTTAAGGTCGGGAAGGTTGTCAGGAAAATCCATCTTGCATCTATCAGGTTAGACACAAAGAGATTCTCCGTTATTCAGGGGTTAAAGATTTTAAAAAGTAGTTTTTTATGCAAAGTTTTTTGGTGCTTTTAAAGAATTTTCTTATCGCAGTTTTTGGAAAGCACATTATCTTTAAATTTATCTTGAATTTTGTTCAATCATCAAATCCTAAGATTTTGGATCATTTTTTCAATTTTTAATTTTCTTTCTTTCTTTTTTACACAATATCTTATTTTAATAGACCCCCGAGACTAGAGGACAACAAGGAGGACGGAAGTAGGACAAAGCAGAAGGGATTCCGTCCCCTGTACGATATTCCGTTCATGTACGAGGCCAGGGAGTTCCTTAGAAAGAAGCTGATCGGACATAACGTTCAGGTAGGATTCAGGATTCTAGGGGTAATGCTTCAAATAATTTCTCCCCCCTGAGATATTCAATTATCTGTGGGGAAAAATTACATTCGACGTTATCTGGCAAATTTCCACGCTTCTTAATAAAAAAGATAAATTTTGAACCCCAAATTAGCAAATTAAACTTAAACAATAATCCTAATATACTTGGGAAAAAGTACTTTTGTAGTATAAATTATGATTTTACAAGAAAAAATATAATGATAAAGGCAAAATCTTTATTTCACTCATGTTTTCTTTTGTTGTTAGTAAACCTGATAAACAATTTCTCCAGGGCGCAATGCAACTAATTTTTTTTGTATGATTTTAAGTATGATTTTAAGTATAGTTTTTAGTATGATTTAAAGTGATTTTAAGTATAATTTTAAGTATAATTTTAAGTATGATTTAAAGTATGATTTAAAGTATGAATTAAAGTATGATTTAAAGTATGATTTAAAGTATGATTTAAAGTATGATTTAAAGTATGATTTAAAGTATGATTTAAAGTATGATTAGTAGTATGATTTCAAGTAGTATGATTTCAAGTAGTATGATTTCAAGTAGTATGATTTCAAGTAGTATGATTTCAAGTAGTATGATTTCAAGTAGTATGATTTCAAGTATGATTTAAAGTATGATTTGAAAATTCGTAAGTTATGGGCATCCTTTCAAAGAGGCCCCACCAAAAACTGGAATTGCATTCTTGCACCAAATTTGTTATTCTCATAACTGACAAAAAATACATAGCTAAAAGAAAACACATTCCAAGTGTCACTATTTTTTCAATAAATTATTATCTACAGGTTACTGTTGATTATGTGCAAGGTAGCCGGCCTGCTGTAGGAGGAGAACCAGATTATCCTGAGAAGACTTGCTGCACCGTCGTTATCGGTAACATTTGTCTTAAATCATTTTCCAAAATCCAAAATTTAAAAATTTATGAAATTAAGATTTATGTGGATTTTGTTTTTCAAAATTTTTGAAAAAATAATTGATCATTGATTACATATTTTCACTTGTTAGGTTGATAGAATATTTTCATTTTTAAATAGGGGCGTTTTTGATTTATCCTCCGTAAAGTCATATAACTCCATACCTCTGTATGGTTATCGATCCGTCTAATAACTCCCTTCTACCTCTGTATGATTGTTTATTTATCAGTCTAATAACTCCCTACCTCTAAATGGTTATTGTTAATTGACCCGTCTCAAACTTCCTCTGCATTCTAATTGATCTGTCACATAACTCCCTAGTCCCTACCTCTGAATTCTGATTGATCTGTTACATATCTCTCTAGTCCCTACCTCTGAATTCTAATTGATCTGTCACATATCTCTCTAGTCCCTACCTCTGAATTCTGATTGATCTGTCACATAACTCCCTAGTCCCTACCTCTGAATTCTAATTGATCTGTCACATAATTCCCTAGTCCCTACCTCTGAATTCTGATTGATCTGTCACATAACTCCATAATTCCTACCTCTGCATTCTAATTGATCTGTCACATAACTCCCTAGTCCCAACCTCTGAATTCTAATTGATCTGTCACATAACTCCCTAGTCCCTTCCTCTGAATTCTAATTGATCTGTCACAAAACTCCCTAGTCCCTACCTCTGAATTCTTATGATTGATTGATGCAGATGATTGATGCCAATGATTGATATAGGCAAATGGCTGATAAATTGATTGTGCAAATGATAAATTGATTGAGCACATGATTGATTGATGCCAATGATTGATTCTGTATCCAGGTATGATGAGTTACTGCAGGCCGAGGATAAAGCCCAGAAGACCCTGAAGGGTTTACATGACAAGAAAAATGTTCCCAAGCACAAGGTTAACGATATGACAGGTATATAGCAGATGGCTTATCAATAATATCTTAGTTGGGATTACTTTTACCTTATTAAATAAAAATATATATTGTGTTTATGAGTTGTGATCGGACGGACAAACAGAGATTACAACTTGTATATATATCTAAATTAATTGTTGTTTTTCTGTTGTAATTGGACAAATCTATACTTTTCTTTGTTCCAAAGGTTTCTAAGGTTGCCGTTGTAAACTTCTAATGACACTGTTATTGTTAACAGAAAGNAAATTGATTTTAATTGATATTTATATCCTCACCTAATCAGTAATCATATATTCAGGGTGTAGTGGAGTTTGTAGCTAGTGGATCTAGGTTCCTATTTATCCTCCACTAATCATATATTCAGGGTGTAGTGGATTTTGTAGCTAGTGGATCCAGGTTCCTATATATATCCCCTCCACTAATCATATATTCAGGGTGTAGTGGAGTTTGTAGCTAGTGGATCCAGGTTCCTATTTATATCCCCTCCACTAATCATATATTCAGGGTGTAGTGGAGTTTGTAGCGAGTGGATCCAGGTTTCGAGTATTCATTCCTCGTGAGACTTGCATCCTAACTTTTCTTCTTGGTGGGATCAACTGTGTTAGGAGCTCGAGGTCTATGCCATCCGGAGAGGTAATAAATACTGACACGCTTATGAAAAAATATAACATTCAATAGGATTTTTTTAAAAAAAAAGGGTTTCCACTTGTTTTGACACTTGTTTTTCAAAAGTTATAAATTTCTTGCAAGTTTTCATTTAACAAGGAGATTTTTACCTCAAGAAAATAAACATCTTTGTGACGCCCCTCCTTTCCCCACTCCCTTCATCCTTCCCCCCGGGAGAAATAAAAATGCCCCTCCTTTCCCCACTCCCTTAATCCATCCCCCCTGGAGAAATAAAAACCCCCCTCCTTTCTCCACTCCCTCCATCCATCCCCCCTGGAGATATAAAAAAAAACCCTCCTTTTCCCACTCCCTCCATCCATCCCCCCTGGAGATATAAAAAAACCCCTCCTTTCCCCACTCCCTTCATCCATCCCCCCTGGAGATATAAAAAAAACCCCTCCTTTTCCCACTCCCTTCATCCATCCCCCCTGGAGATATAAAAAAAACCCTCCTTTTCCCACTCCCTTCATCCATCCCCCCTGGAGATATAAAAATAGCAATTTTTAAAAACTTACAACCTGTTGTGTCCAGGTGGTTAAAGGGGACGCCTACGGTGACGAGTGTCTGCTCCACGTCAAGGAGATGGTGATGCAGCGCGAGGTCGAGATAGAGGTCGAGAGCATGGACAAGGCCGGCAACTTTATTGGATACATGTGGGTGGACAACAACAACATGTCCGTACACTTGGTCCAGGAGGGGTTCGCCTCAATGCATTTCACCGCTGACAAGTAAGTTATATTCTGAGTCGAAATAAGAAAGAGATCGAATTTGGAGAAAAATGATACCATTCATTAACTACCAATCTTTAAAAAAATAATAAGTGAAGAAAAACGCCGCGAAATAAAAGTCCGGGAGGTAGACTCCCACCACGAGTATTTAATCCAATGCTAAAAGCATTTAAAGCTTATGAAGGAAGGAATCCGGTATCATGGCTCAAATTTGGTCCGACGGTTGGTTTAAGATATGTCAGGCTGAAAAGCTTTGACCTGGGAGGGATTGTTGAAAGGTACCTGATAACTCTTTATACCTATCTTGCACATAGTATCTGAAAGGATACAAACTTTAATCTAAAACATCTGAAACATTGTACATATAAAGGGTATTTATATTATGCCCGATTACAGGTCATTTAACACAATATTTACAGGTTATTTACAATCACACATTCATTATATTTTCTATTTTTAAAATGAGCTTTGAAATGTTATTTCTTCTTTCTACTGCCCTCCTGTGCTTCCTTCTTCCTTATGTTCTTTCTTTCTGTCTTTAGCCTGGCTATCACCAGTTCTACTACCTCTATTTAACATTCCTTGGCATCTTGAATTAAATGTCGAGTTTTTATATTTAAGTTTGTGAAAACTCGTGTATTCGTGTTATTAACACACGTTGTACATAAATAGTCAGAACACTCTTGATGATCGGTCAATAATTGTGAAACTTTTAGGGCTCAGTATGGTAACATGATCAAGAATGCCGAGGATAACGCTAAGAAGGCGCTTAAGAGAATCTGGACTAACTACACTGGAGAGGCAGAGGTACACTTTGGGAGATTGGGGGGGAGGGGTGGGTGGTGGTAACGTTATATCTTTGGTCTATGGAGTGGACATGGTATTGGAAATCTTGAAAGTAATTTTTGATGGTTTTCTATTTTCCTAAAGCCTTCAGTTTGGAGGAACACAGAGGTGAGACAAGTTTAAAGCTTTATTTGCAGCCCATCAAGTTACGTTTGTCTGATCATCTATCGGAATATTTTATAACACTTACAAGACGCTTTAGATCTGTATTTTAAAAATCTCTCAAATATTCGGCATATATTTTTATAATTCAATATTTGGAGGGGAATTCAATTTAAACTTGCATCGCTTTTAATTCTTTTATATTATTTGCCTAAACTTTTTTTTTGTGGGGTGATCTGATCTCGCATCATCCAGACAGAACAAACACTAGGCTGTGAGAATATCGGAAATATGAAGACGACATTATTTTTTTTTGAAAATTCAGGAAAGTTTTGTTCAAATCGGTGAACTTATTTTGTTTTGTTTTACATTTAAACAAAGAGAAAATGTTCACAATTAAAATAGAAGATACGACTAGTATTTATATAATCACAAAGAATGACAAGAAACTAATTGCATGTTAAATGTACATAGTACAACTATAATGATGGTAATAGTAAACAAAACAGAATTTTGTAAACATTTACGTTAAAAAATGACAAAAGTTTGTATTGCAACTTGCAAGGGGTACTAACGTATCTTAATTGTACAAATATGTATCCTCTTGGCTTCAATGGACTTAAAGAATGTCGTCTTCTAAATATATTCGAGTCTGGTGTTTGTCCAGTCTGGATTATGTGATCTTGCTGAAATATTTCTTATCTATGTACATTGTAAGATCATGCTCTCATTGTTTAAGAAAACATATGTGAATGATAATGACAAAACTCTAGGTTGTTAGAGAGGAGGAGGAGGCAAAGACCTTGAATGAGGACAGAAAGGTTTCCTACGAAAAGGTAAAATTTGCTCAAACTATTCAAGATTTTTCATAAAAAAACTGAGCTTTGTGAGCAATTGGCTGGACTAATTAAATCGATGACAGAGAAATAGTTGTCGCTTAATCTGTCAAGACTTGAAGATTCTCATTTATTCCAGTTTTTTCGCTAGATTTTAATTAATTCAGTTATATTTATTTAAAGTATTTGATTGAATTTATGCGATTCGTTATAATTGTTATAATTGTTCAGGTTTTATGGTTGATATTTGATGTGTTTGGTTAGATCGAAGCTCGGCTGTTTTATTTATAATTTTCGTGATAGTTGATATTGATTTATTGATTTTCCAGGTCCTTGTGTCCGAGGTCACCGACGAGGCTAAGATTTACGCCTGCAACGTAAACGACGGTCCTGCCCTAGAGAAGCTAATGGACTGCCTCAGAGAGGAGTTCACAGCTAACCCACCGGTAAGTTATCATGCAATCATGTTTTTTTTTAGATTTAAAATTGTGTCAATTTTATACCGAAACAAATTGTGACGATTTTATACCTCTCTGAAACGACATGTGTCGCCGAAATGCCCGTCAGGATTTAAGTAATTTGAATAGTTTTAGGGGGCGGAGGGGTTGAGTTAAGTCTATTTCTGTTTCCGCCTAAAATAAATTATGTAGTTCATATTTAGTATTTTATAATTTCTAACGATTTTTTTTTTTTTGAGACGAAGTACATCCTTTTCTACCGCCTCTTGCTAATAGACTCGAACCATCTGATTTTTTTGATAGATCGGATTGTCAAAATTTTTTTAGCTGGCCGGTGCCTACCAACCCCGGAAGAATGACCTGTGTGCTGCCAAGTTTACTGACAACCAATGGTACAGGGCCAAGGTGGAGAAGGTGTCTCCCACCTCCGTCAACGTTCTTTACATCGATTACGGAAACCGGGCTGAAGTCCCCAAAACAAAGGTAGGATTTTTCAATATTATTGCGGAACAGGTGCCAGTAGTTTTGTTTTGTTGCCGCTAGATGGAGTTGTATATTTAGGTTGCCAGCTTGCCAAGTAGTTTCACTACTCCAGGAGGATTCGCTAAGGGATATAACCTTGCTCTGTGCAGGTAAATATTTATTTACATCTTTAAGAAACAATAATGTATATTTAATTTTAGGGTTTTATTTGCTAAATTTGGGAAAGTAAATGATTTTAGGGGAAATAATATAATTTGGGTAAAAAGTATGTAAATGGATGAAAAATTAGCCTTTTGTTGAACAAATTTTCATTTTTCCCACACAGATCATTTCCACTTCTTTTAGTTGAATTTCTGCAAATCTTATCAAACTAAAGATAACTTTAAAGTTCTTTCTTGAATATTCCCTTAAAAGAATGATTTTTTAAGAATACATGATCGTCTAGTTTATTATGATTTCATGTCTAGTTTGCCCGGAGATGAAGAGCTTGCTGGTCTAGGTATCCAGGGACTAAAGGAGGATCTTCTTGATCAAACCGTTAAGATGAATGTTGAATACAGGTAGAGAAATGTCGTCATTTCAATGGCTAGGTAGTTAGGACTTAAGAGAAAAAAAGTTATATTTATATAAAAATAATGTGGAGTGAAATTAATTATTAAATCCAAAACTATTGTTTACCAAGTTGATGACTAAAAAGAGGTAATATGTGGGACGGGAAGAATAGAGGACTGTAAGCGTGTATTTAAGTGACACCCTGTGCAAAGATGGCTATGTCCAATTCACAATGGTATCCTCAAAAACCTTTATCTGATCTATGATGTGGAAATGTTGTTCAAAATTTCAACTCACATAATGACTAAATCGTTTCCTAAAGTAACAATTGAAAATATACAGTTTTCAAAATTATGAACATTGATTTCTAATTCATTCTTCATCAGGCAATCGGGCATACTCATCGTTGAATGGAGGGTCTCTTGAAATTATGCTTACAGTCTCATTAAGAAAATAAATCAACTGACCCTTCTCTTATAGTTATCTACTCAATCCTGAATGGTACAAGGATATCACGGAAAGCCTAAATTCCTTATTTTTTCTTCAGAATAAGGGTGTAAAGGTTAACTTTATAGATGGAGGGTTCCGTAGAGTTTCGTCGACAATTCCTTTAAAAAAGTTCGCCAAATTAAACCCTTCAAAATAAATTTGTCTGACCGAAGATTGTTTTGTATAGAGTTGGAACTGACAGTTTTGTCACCTTCCACACCGAGGCTGGGGAGGATATTGGTAAAGGTCTCGTAGGAGACGGTTTACTTCTGGTTGACCGGAAGGGAGGACGTAAGCTCGCTGCTCTGGTCAAGGAGTACGAGGATGCCATGGCACGCGCTAAGAAAGATCATCTTAACATTTGGCGCTACGGAGACATCACTGCCGATGATGCCAAGGAGTTTGGAACTGGCAAATAATAAGGCAAAGGTTCATTCTTTAACATGATATTAGCGCCATTTTTATTTCAAGGCGAAAATCGGATTTTTTATTCGACTTAATACCATTTTTTTTTGTTTTCAGGAAGGCCCCTTATTCTGCCGATATAAATTAATATTTTCAGAAGTTTACTCACAACTGTTTTGTTGGTAAATTGTTAACTTATTCTGACAGGAATGTAACCTTTGTTAAGTTGTTCCAACTCTCAATCCTCCGGCATCAAGGTTTGCTGGATTCTGGAAAACCAGTTAAATAAGGGACAAAATGCAGAAATAAAGAGTTAGGTAACTAAAGTGGGGGTCTAACCACACGGCCCCACTTAACAACAGTGATAAAAGGGAAACCTGCATATTTTTGATAAATTTTATTTGTTATAAACCCATGAGTGTAAATGTTTTTATTATTGTTTCTCTTTGTGCTAAATAATATTTGATATTTTTCTAAATCTTCGAGATTCCAACATACTACCACACCAACCACCACTGTGCATTTGTTCTCGCTACGAGCGCGTATTTTCAATGTATTTCACATTATGTTCCAGTTTCAGTTTAACTGTTGAAATATATTGTTAGTATGTAAAATTCTTCTATTTTACTAATCTCTGGCAATCCACATATTTAGGATTAAATCTTTTTTCAACCACGTAACTATACAAACGGATACATATTTTAAATTGTAATTATCGCAAAGGGTGCATGCATCTATACTATCAAAACACACGTCGTACACATTATTAAATCTGCGAAAACGTGCTTTTAAAGATTTTAAATTTAATCTTGTTTTGAGAGAGAGATATATGTCAATAAGGTTTTCGAGCATTATCAGTTGAAATCAAAAGAAGAAAAGATTTAATGTTAAATTTAATCATAAAAAAGTTGCATGAATGCAGATCTTTTCTATCAAGATTGTATTTTAAGATTTTTTTTAAGTGCAGCCATTTTGTTGATGTTGGAAGAAAGTTTTTCTCAACCAATTATATTCCTTTGTTGAAAAAAAAAAACGTTAGAAAGGAGATGAGAAATGTTTATTTTTTTTAAACCTAACCTAACCTAACCTTTTGTATATAAATCATTAATTTTTTTCATCATTTTATATGTAATTTAATTTGTTGTGAGGCATTGCAAATGACGGACATTTTGAAAGAAGGAAAAACTTTTAGTTTATACTTTCAAAGATATTCGATAGTAATACTAATTTCATGATCATTTATCTCTTGTAGAGTTTCATTAATGCCATGACGTTTGGACATGTATAACAACATGCTCCAGTATTGTACATCGTAACGAAAATTTCTAAATTTTTCATTAACTGTACCTTTATTTTTGGTGATAATTTTAAGGTTAATTGATATCCGTTTGAAAGCTTTATACATTCGAAATATAAAAACCGACTAAGACTACGAAAACAATTAAAAACTGCAAAGTTGATGTCAAGTTTTCGGTGTTGAAGCCTAATGTAGGGTATTGTGCATGGCTTAAATGGTTATATACTCGTATTCGATAAGAACTAAAAGTTCTAAAACTATTTAGTCTATTGGCAGGATTTCATTTCGTTTTTTTATGTAATGATGATTTTTATATGCTCAAATCAAATCGTGAATTTAAAGCCTTCATTTATTATTGTTTATGCCGAACGAGTTAAAGGGATAAAAAGTATCTTGTCCATGCAGAATGCCGATAGGTTGTCACCATTAAATCAGCAAGCTAAATTGTTTTATTTTATTTATAATGGATTTGGTGGAATTGTCGGGCTCGTCGGGCTTAACTTCTCGATTAATTTACGTTTTAAGATTTTAACATCCTTTTAATAACAGAATTTGTGAATACCACTTTTATCCAAATTTGCTTATTTTCGTAATTTCCAACCCTAGAAACCGAAAAGTATCAGATATAATTTCTTGGAAATTTAAAGAGATTATGATGATAAATAAAGGGTGGGAATAATGACAAAAAAGTAATGGTAGCTATATGGAACCCGCATAGCAGCTGTTGTAAATAGAATAGAAATGGGGACGTACATTGAGGATGAAGAAATGTGACATACATACATACTTCTCATGAAGTTTTCTATTGTAGACCCTTGTAACACAAATCTTACAGAGGAAGTTTAAGTATTCAATTCAAGTTGTTAAAAAACCGTATTTTTAAAAATGGCGACTCAATAGAAAAGAATTTTTTAATAAGGATGAAATTACCTGTATTTTCTTAAACATTATAGAATAGGTGATTAAGAAGCACCTGCCATTTATTTAATTATCTTGGTAATGACGCTTTGAAATAATTCTTTTCTCGACAAATTATTATGATTATGAAGCCCATATTACAGGACAAACCATGTAGTCCTTGACACACAGTTTTAAACTACACGAATTATAATATAACTCGAATAGCATGAGACTGAGAAGACGAGTTCTAAGGTGATTGTTTCAAGAGGCGCACGGGGGGGGGGGGTTGCCCTTACCTGACTTTGCCCCTCCCCTCTAGACTTTTAAACGGGGGAATTTTCAATTTTAAGGTTTTAATAAACCGAATTGTGTGAATTACATGACATTACATCGTATCTAACCATATTCTACGATATCACCTTAAAACAATCTCCAGCGACCCGCCTTATTCAAAATAAATTTGGGTACAAAAAATAAACCCACAAATATACGAAATTGCCAAATGCTGAAGGAGTATAATGTCCAAGTGTGACATATCAAATTAAGTAAGGGGAATAGAAAAGATGCTTCCACCATCTATTCCATGATCCACTCCACCATCTACATTATCATCTTAACCATCTCTCCTCCATCTACTCTATTATATACTCAACCATCTATTCCGTAATCCACTCCTCCATCTACATTATCATCTTCACCATCTCTACTCCATCTTCTCTATTATGAGCTCAACCTTCTATTCCAACATCTATTCCATGATCCACTCCTCCATCTACATTATCATCTTCACCATCTCTCCTCCATCTGCTCTATTATGAACTCAACCATCTATTCCAACATCTATTCCATGATCCACTCAACCATCTACATTATCAACTTCACCATCTCTCCTCCATCTACTCTATTATGTACTCAACCATCTAATTCCACGATCCACTTCACAATCTACATAATCAACTTCACCATCTATTCTTATCTACTCTACATCTACTGCACGATCCACTCCACCTTCTACATTATCAACGTCACCATCTCTCCTCATACTCTCTACCATGTACTCCACCATATATTCCACGATCCACTTTAGTATCTACTCAATCATCTGCTCCACCATCTACAATATCTACTATACCATCCCCACTATCATCTGCGCCCCCATCTTCAAAATCTACTCCACCATCTACTTAATTATCTACCTCCCAGTCTACTCCACGATCCCCTGCACCATCTACTCCATCATCAAACTACTTCACTTTCTACTTCACGATTCACACATCACCATCCACTGTATTATCTACTCCACCACGTACTTCACCATCTTCTCAACTGCAAGCTACTTCACCTCTACTTCACAATTTAGTCCACCATGTACTCCATTATGCATTCCACAATCTACTCAACCATGCACTACTTCACTTTATACTCCAGTCCCTTGTTTACCTTCTTCTCTACCATCTACTTCATTATTAGCTTTACTATCTATTATACCATTGACTCCACCATCTATTCGACCATCTATTCTACCATCTACACTATCATCAACTCCACCATCTTTTTCTACCATCTACTCAACCATCTACCCAACCATCTACTCAACCATCTACCCAACTATCTACTTCACCATCAACTCCATCTGAACTTCACCATCAACTCCAGAATCTTTACTCCATCATTTTATTCACCATCTACTCAACCATCTATTCCATTATCTACTTCACCAATACGCCAGAATATATATTCCACCATTTACTCCATTATCACCATTTTCTCGACCATCTACTCTACTCGGCAGGACATTATTTTATTGTGTTTGTGTTTTGTGTACTTCACCATCTTCTCCGCCATCTACTTCACCATCAACTTCACCATCTACTTGAACTATCTTCTCCGCCATCTACTCCACTCGGCAGAACCTTGATTTCTGTGTTTTTATTCATTTACCAACATCAGAATTATTCTGACCCATCTTAATATTTCAGATTGACATAATGTAGAATGCCGCGTTCTGGAAACCGTGAGCTCTGGACCACTCTTCCTCACACTTCGGAGGAGGAAGAAGAGGAGGATATCGAACGACAAAAACCAGGGCCCAGGTAAGGATTAATTGTCAGAGCTGGAAAGTTTTGAATGCGATTGAGTTAAGATACTTAGTTTAATTCTCAAACTTTATCTGGATTTAGGAAATTATAATCTTTTTGTTTCCCTAATTTTTATATTATTCGTTATGCTGGTAGGTGATGTTGGGGGGGGAGGTGGTTTCCCGGTTGTTTAATATTAGCAACAACATTTTATCGCATCTTTCTCAGAGAAAATTTTGACTTGGCTATAATTTAAAATTATCAAACGAGGAATTTTAGTATTTTTTTTTATAAATAAGTGATAACAATTTTTTGATTATATCTTGAAGGAGTTGGAAGATGAAGAAGAAGAAGGAAGAAAAGAAGGAGGATAGTGCTACTGCTGATGTAGATGATCTGCTCCTCAGTGGATCGGATGGAGAGGAACCAGTTCAGGAACAAACAGGTTAAAAGGATTGTTCGGAATAAATAGACTGCGCCTCTGCTAGAACCAAAAATTGAAACTAAGAATCGATAGACACTATTTTTATTTCTATTGGATGTTTCTGATCTTACTACATGGAAAAGAAACGTCAGTTTCTTTGAAAATAATTTATTTCCCCCGCCTCCCCTGTTCAAAAAAAACATTTTTTCTCCCATAAATTAGAGATGTTTGCACGGAGCGCTAAAACTATTAAAGTTTTTTCCCCGCTCAATATGAGAAAATAAATTAATAATAAATTCTATAAAAAAAACGTCCCAATTTTTGTTAGAATATTTCTATAAATATAAGATTTTCTAGTAAATAATTGCATTTTTGAAGCTTTTTGGAAATCAAATAAAGAATGGGACTTTACATATGTAGTGGGACTGTAAATTTGTAGAGGGACTGTAAATATGTAGTGTGACTGTAAATATGTAGTGGGACTGTAAATATGTAGTGGGACTGTAAATATGTAGTGGGACTGTAGATATGTAGTGGGACTGTAAATATGTAGTGGGACTGTACATATGTAGTGTTAAAACAAAATTTCCTGAATTATGAACAACTTCCTATCATATTGATGGGGGATGGGGGCCGCGGGAAAATCTTGACAACTGACTAATGAAGAAATGATATTTTAGTTTTATATTCAATATTCATACTAGCTTGAGAACCCAGAGTTGCCCAATGTACTCATAGTTACTCCCGCCGTTTACCCGCGCTTGTTCGCAAATACGATTTTAGCTATTTTACCCTATAAAACTAGACCCACTCAACCTAAAATCTATAAACCAAATACAGAACACTCCCGAGGGTCTCCAAAATTCCGCAATCAAATTTTGAGCCAAAGGGGTTCCTGAGTTATAATCGGACATCCAAACAAACAATCAAAAGAGATAACAACTTTATAATAATAACAATAAGTATAAGAACAACCACAGTTAAAAGGATTGTGCCCCCGTTTAAGGGAAGATGACTATGTATTTTTAATATTTTATAGGCGGGGATAATCCTGCAGAGGACAATGGTGAGGACATTGAGGAGATAGAGGACGAGATATACGAGGACAATATTGTACTAGGTAGGACAAAATGTATAGGGGAGGGAGGGGGGGGGAGAGAAAAAACAAAATGATGATTAGGTACAAACAATTTATATATCAATTTTTATATCAATGTACATGATATTCAATTACTACAGTGGGCCATAGAACTGTGAAATAAAAAAAAGATACATTCAAGCTAACTGATACATATTTGATGTTGTTAAAAGGCAAATAGATGTTTAAATATCAAGTGAAACGGTTCTGTGAATATTGCGTAGAGCACAATTGCACTATTTTACGAGTCCCACTATATTAGAGTTCAAAATATAAAATTTGCGAGTTTTGAGATTTAAAATTGATTTATGCTAGGAAACTCGAATCTCCAGGATCAAGATCTAGATGAAGAGAAGAACAATGAACAAGACGAGGAGAAAGAAGATGAAGAGGGGGAAGAGGGTGAGGAAGAAGAGGGGGAAGAGGGTGAGGAAGAAGAGGGTGAGGAGGGAGAGGATAATGTGGGTGAGGATAATGAGGTGGGTGATGAAGAAGAGGGGGATGAGGAGGATGAAGGTGAAGAAGAAGAGAGTGAGGGTGAAAAGGAGCACGAAGAAAATAACGATAATGAGGAGGACGATGAAGAAAATGATCATGAAAAAGATAAGACAAAGAAAAAACTCCCCTTGAAAGAAAAAGCTAAAAAACAGGAGTCGGAAGATCAGTTTCTGTTAAAAGAACAAAATTCGTCCATTGTTGGTGAATCAGAGCAAAGATTGACGGATTCTCCACGTGGAAATAAATCAGAATGTCGAATCTGTGGATCAATTCTTGCTCAGGTATCTACCTCCCGCTAATCTCAATCGGGCTTTGATCTTAATCCTGATCCTAATCCTTATTCTTATTCTAATCCTAATCTTCATTTTAATTTTAATCCTTCTAAAATTATTCCTCCTGAGGTCGGAGCTGTTCTGTTAATACAAATGTACCAGAACTCGTTATTCACAAGCAGAATCCGTTAAATACAACTGACTCTTAGTTTTTCGATCTTCCAATCCATTGACCTTCAGAAATGTCATAAAGAATCTAGATTTTAATCCCGATCCTAATCTGGATATTAATCCTAATTTATAATTTTATCTTAAATCTACTTCAGCTATTAATCCTGAATGATTTATCCTATTCATAATAATTCTAGTCCTAATTAAGTTCCAATCTAAATAATAATTTTGATTTTAATCCTAATATAGATTTGATCCTTATCTTGCTATTTATTATGATCCTACTTTTAATTAAAATTAATCCCAATCTGGATTTTATTCCTAATAATGAGAATATTTAGGGTAGACTGGAGAGTCATGAAGGTTTGCCCCACCCTGTCTCCTGCACTCAACCTGGTTGCAACAAGTAAGCGTTGATATGATTTTTTTTTAAATATGATGTTCTGGATCGGGTTTTTAAATGTCAAAAATTAGTCAAAATGACTTTCGTTGTTAATGACCCTCCAATTTACAACGGTACCCTTAAAATCTTTGTAAATCAAAACTGTATCATTAAAAGCTTTGTTAATCTCGAAACCGAATGAGATATCGAGAGTTTTTAACTTGTACATTTTCAATTGTGGGTTTTCTTTGAATGTGATTTTTGCAAATCTGCTGCAGAAACAATTAAGAAAAAGTTTAAGCTAGAATTACGACGATGTGAAACGGAAAGTGGCCAAAAGGTGCATGAAACGAATAAAATAATTTTTACCAAGCATCAATCAAAGCCATTAATGTGTTGGTTTTGAATTATGCAGTAGCTTTCATTTTACCATTTCTTCTGTATTTAATTGTATTTTTTTACATTTTCAAAATGTCGACTGGAAAATATATTTAAAATTTTGCTAGGATGTTCATATTAGAGAAGACGATGGAGAGACATAGGAAAACCGTGCACAATCAATCAATCAATCAACCAATAAAATCAATCAATCAATCTGTTCCATTCATCGATAACATGGTAATAGTCTAGAATTAGTAAAAAATCCACAACATATCTTCATTTTGATTCAACTTTTTAAACTATTTGTTCAAAAAAAAATTATTTGATACTGAAGAAAAACATGATAAAATGTTAAAATAATAAACTTCCAGGTTGGAAAGGAACAAGGAATGGACGAAAACCAAGAACAAGGAGGTATTGGAAAATACGTTTTTAATCTTTACTTTTTAAAAAGAATTCTCTAGTTTTGTGTTTGTTCACAGTTAAGAGTTGTGATTTTAAACACCAATTTCGTTGTCATCATGACAGGTTTCAAAATGTTTAGGCACTAGAGCTACCAGAACTCGAAATGGTAAAAATATAAGTGGAAATCAAGGAGATAAGAAAGGAGAGTATAAAAAAGGCAGGAGAGGAAAACAAAAGGTAGTTAAAGAAGAAGACGAAGTTATGGAAGAGGAGGAGGAGAATGTAAAGGAGGAGGAAGAGGAAAATGTCAATGAAGAAGCTAAAGATAATAAGAATGAGGAAGATGAAGAAAATGAGGAAGATGAGAGTAATGAGGAAGATGAAGAGAATGAGGAAGACGAAGAGAATGAGGAAGATGAAGATAATGAGGAAGATGAAGATGGTGAGAATGAGAATGAGGATGTGGATGAAGGGGATGACGGGGATGAGTATATAGATCCTGATGTTGGACCGTTCATTTGTAAATTCTGTAAGGTTGGATTTAGATTTTTTCTTTCTTTCAAAAACCAAGTTCAAGATTAATAATGAGCTATTATTGTTTGTTTTTAGGAAAATAAATATATTTCTGTGCATCAAAGTTAAAAATGGGGAAAGAAAAAGCTCGTTTTTTCCCCTTAAAGCATGAAAATTATTGAACCCTGGTTTGATCTCCTCTTTACATTTGTTGTTTGATTAGGAGGAGTATAAGAGCTGGGGATCTTTAACCCGTCACTTTATCACTCCTCACCTGTTCAGCTGCAAGTTCTGTCCACTCACCTTCAACAGGCAAACCAGCCTAGAGGATCACGTCAACGCACTTCATGATCTGGTAAATTCAATATTTTTGATTTTTTCTGAGATGTAAATAAATTTCATCTGGAATGTTTTTGATTTTTCTTAGATGTTAGGATCCATTTTCAACAACAAAAATACCTAATGTCTGGTTAATTTCCTATTTGTTATTTAATTTTATTTTCCCTTGATTAAAATGTATTGAATTAAGATGTTGTTGTATTGTCGTAACCAATTGGTACATTAATGGCTGTATGTTATGGCTATTTTTGGCGAAGTTTCAGCCCTAACTTTTACGGAATTATGGCTTGTTTGTTTGTTTGCTTATGAAACTCCGCCTCAAAGGAAAGATGCCTCAAGCAATCCCTGCAAATAATGATTTTATTTTATTTATGATCTGATGTTTTTAACGAAGACTTAATAAAAATGTGTTTAAACAGGTTGGTTCCATTGATTCCACAGAATGCGGTGTATGTGGTGAGCAATTTTCTCGTCCTAGCACGTTAGCAAGGTATATTTTTTATGAAACTTAATTTGTTTAAAGAGTTAACTTTTACTTAAATTTTTTGTTTGTTTAGACATATAAAAGCCCCACATGACTTCGAATGCAAGAAATGTGATAAAAAGTTTGTCACTGTGGCTTTCCTAAGGAAGCATTTACCAGTATGTCCCAACAAACATCTTCCATCGGACGACAGCGACGACGAAAAAGAGAAAGTCAAACCAGGAAAACGACGACGTGGAATAAAAGGAAAGGGTAAGAAGGAAGAATCCGATGATGAGGAAAAGGGAACGGCGAAGAAAAGGAAAAGTGTCGGGAAAACAAAATTTGGCAGCTTGAAGGAAAGCTCAGTCCAAACAGAAAAAGGGAAGAAAAGAGTAAATGTTGGCAAAACTCCTGTAAAATCAAGAAAAAATGCGGGGAAAATAAATCGCCAAGAATCCACGGAAAGTGTGGAAAGTATTCTAGAGGAAGGGGAAGAAAGCGAAGAAGATGTATCTTTCCCAATGATTGGAAAAGGCAGTTCAGGTAAAGATTCTGAATGCATCTCTGATAAGAAACGAAAGTCTGGAAGGGTCATAAAGCAGGAATCTGCTGATATTGAAGATTCAAACGAGTCTGATAATGCTGAAGAAGAAAATCAAAAATCCAAGAAACTGAAACAATTATCAGATGATGATGATTCTGCTGATGATATTAATTTGACTGAACGGTTGAACAAAAACAAAACATTGTCGCCTAAAAAGAATAAATTGCCTGAAAAGACTAATCAAGACCTAAAGAATGATGAAGAGGAAAATGAGGAGGATGAAGAATCAACGATTGTTAAAGAACCATCCAAGGAGGCAATTTGCGACCTGTGTGGACTTGTGTTTCCTAAAGCAAGTGTGAAACGCCACAGGGCAAGACTGCACAAATGTCCCTGTAAGATATGTGATAAAATATTCATATCTAAACCTAAACTTAACATACACATGAAATCTCACGAGACTAAAACCTCAGATGATTTCGAATGTGAAGTTTGTGGGATTACTTTGTCCAAACTAGGAGGTAAGGTTCAAACTAAATTAATTGCTGAGCACATATCTCTTGAACATAGATTTGGTTGCACAAGCTGTCCTAAGAAGTTTACAAGTGCTGAACGGTTAAATGTTCATGCCTGGGGTTCACATCAAGCCGAACTTAATAAAGAATTTCAGTGTTCCTATTGTCAGACTGAGTTTACCAACAAGGACGGTAGTACTAGGATTCTAGAGTTCGAGGAACATATCTTTACCAATCATAAAGTTGACTGTAAGAAAGGCGGAATCAGGGTTACCGAAGATGAAAATCATGTCTTCAGCTCTGTGGAGCTACCTACTGAAGAAGCACTTGAGCACATTGACCCAATCTGCAACAAATGCGGGATTGAATTCGAATCACAAAACCTTATTCGATCACATTCTAAACTCCCCCATCCATTCGACTGCAGTGATTGTGATCTCCACTTTATCTCAGAGCCGAGGCTACGCTTCCATACAATCATCAGTCACGAGGCTGAGGATCAAATAAAGACGGATTGTACCGTGTGCGGAGCAAGGTTCACAGAGATACCGGAGTATCTTCAACATTGGGAGACACCACACTCCCAACCCTGTGAGAAGTGTGAGCTTAAGTTCATTGATGTTTCAAGCTTGAATAAACACGAGAGGACAGCGCATCCTATTGTTTTGGTTTGTGTCGAGTGTAAACTGGATTTTACCGGAGAGCCTGACGAGTATTCAGACCATACAGAGCTTATTCACAAGATCCATTGTTATATTTGTGAACTAAAGTTTGTCAAGAGTTTGCAGTTAAAAAAGCACATGCAAAGCGAGCACAAAGATGAGGAATTAAAATGTAAGATGTGTGAACAAAGCTTTGGGGATTTCTGGCAACAATTAGAGGCACATTTAAAAGAACCACATAGGTAAGTAAGCTGTCTAATTCTTATACTAAACAATATTTTTTGAAAATTTTCAATTAACCCCTTTTTTCTTTTTTCCTTTTTTTCCTTTCTATGTTTTATGTCATTTTTTGGAAATAGATTTTCTGGAAAAGTAAAATTCGATACTTTTACAGTGAAGCCACAGTTGAAATAATCATTTCCGAGAGGTTAAAAAGGATATCTGAATCATCTTAATAAGACCGTAGAAAATTGACATGACACTCTTTTAATGGAGAGTCATTTGAAATTACTAATACTGTCACTTAAACAATTAATTTTTATCCTAGGTTTGCTTGCACCTCCTGTCCTATGAAGTTCTTGAGTAAGGAAGAGGAGGAGAAGCATCTTCTTGATGCCCATGGTGTAGTTAAGGGACTTCTCCTGGATTGTGGACAGTGTCAGCAACAGTTTGCGGAAACTACAAAGTTTAGGAAAACAATTAAAAATATTGCATTTATAATTTGCCTTTATAAAAAAAAATTTCAGCAACATCAAATTATAATAACTTCTATTTTATTTTACAATATTTTTATTTTTATTTTTCTCAGAGAGCATTTTAAACTTCCACATCCTCATCATTGTGCCGATTGTGAGCACAAATTTGTAACCCCTCAGGTGCAGTTTTTAAAATAATTTTTGTTCTTGCTTTTTTTTTAAATTATAAGCTTATCATGTGAAATATACATGTGTGTGTAACTACTAACTTAAGCTAAATATACCAGCTTGCTTAACCATGGTAATTTCTTCATTTTTCATGTTTTGCCCTGCAGTTATGAATTCAGCAAAATTAATATTATTTATGGTTAGGTTAGGTCAAGTCAATTTCTGGGCCGAGCGCTTCGGCTAGGACAGGGTAGGTGAGGCCGAGCGCTGCGGCTAGGTCAGGCTAAGGGGCCGAGCGCCGCGGCTAGGACAGACTAGGGGCCCGGGCGCTGCGGCCACATGATCAATTATATCCATGTGTTACATATAAGATCCATGTACTAAATCGTTCTCTAGGAAATCACCCAGTAAAATCAATTTAAAAAGTTAGCAAGGTTTAAATAAAATATAAGTAATGCAAGTATTTTATTCTAGTATTTTTTATTGATTATCTATAAAATAAGCTCTTCGCTCATATATTTATATTTGGAAATACATATGTAAGCTATATAGCTGGCCAAACGGCAAGACCAAATTGACTGAAGTTTGAGGGAACCCATGGGTACCCCGGGGGTAACATAGGCTTTAAAAATCTATATTTTCTTTTTTTGAATTAAATTTCTTCCAAAATCTAAATTATTTTTCAAGTATTTTTTAATTCCACGGTTAACGCGGGCACTTCAGCTAGTTATATTACTAAATATTAAATAATATCAAATAAAAGTATAACAAGAAGTTAAATTTTAAAGTGCAATTCAAATATCTTAATTTGTCTAGGCCCTGGCAACGCACGTAGCTACTGAGCACAGTAAAAACGACCGTCTAGTGTGCGAGCACTGTAAGAAACGGTTCGTAGCAGGGGAGAAGAAACTTTTCACTGAGCACATTGAGACCCCGCACACACTAGAGTGTGAACAGTGTGAATGCACCTTCATCAAGGCGATCAAACTCAAGGAGCATGTGGAAGAAAAACATGGCCGCTCTAAGAGCTTTGAGGATAAGTACACATGTAAGCTATGTGGAACTATTTGCGCCAAAAGTAACGATTCTAAACTATCTCGAGAAGCTTTTAGTAAACACACGGCCATACCACACAAATTCCCTTGTAAAAGCTGTAACTTAAGGTTTCCTAACAAAACAAAGTTAGAGGCACACTTCCTAGAAAACCATGTAAACTCTACAGGGGTGAAGAATCAAGAATGTTCTATTTGTGGAACTCATTTCAACGATCCTAAAGTGTTAAAAGAGCACAAGAAGAGACCGCATAATTATCCATGCCGGAGTAGAAACTGCAAGAAAAGATTTATTTCTGAAAGTTCTTTGGAGAAACATCTGCAGAGGAAGCATAAAGAGTTTGCTGCTGCTAAACTGCAGGGGGGAAAGGTATCATTTTGCAGATTTTTAAATTGTTTATTTGTCTTCAATCATCAGCGCGAAAATTGGAATATTTTAGATTTTTATGCTAAATCCTACAAAAAAATTCTTTTTTCTAAATCTAGTGTAGAAGGCATTTTTATTATTCAAAACTAAAAGTTGAAAAATTTTGAGTCAGCATATGAGCAATTTATTTTTCCATAAATGTTGATTTTATAAAAGTTGGGTTCAGTCATTATAAAGTCAAGATTAACTGATTTAAAAAATCATGCGATGAGCTCTATATTTGGTTAGTCAGCTTAACTACTTCTAATTCATAAATTCCGACCTGACAACTGTTAATTAATATACCATTTAGCTTGTGTTTACCTGCAAGTATTGTGACCTGAACCTTGAGCATCATCTAGCTCTGCAGTCCCACCTTCATGTTAAACATGGTTACTCATGTCATGTTTGTGATAAACGGTTTGTAGAGCAGTCCAGGCTAGTGGGTCATCTTAGGTATACATTTATATATTTTAAAATACATTACATACATTACATACATTACATACATTACATACATTGCATACATTGCATACATTGCATACATTACATACATTACATACATTACATATGTAGGATTATTTAGTGGTAAAGGGAAAAAAGTGTTAAGTCATTTTAAAAAATTATCAGATTTTTATCAATTTTAAGGATTAAAGAATTCTAGAATGGATCTTTCGAGTGTTTAATGAGTTTAGAGGATATTGCAACCAACTACAACATTTTCCTGAGCCCCTCTGTAACATTGTCAGAACTGCTTAATTTATTTTCTTTGTATTTTAGGAGTAAGCACAACATCCAGAAGATCCCTGTTACGGGGTTCCTCTGTAGGCTCTGCAGCTCCCGGATAGAGAAGATGGTGGATATTCGTAAACACAGAGCTCTCACACATAGGTTAGCTCAACATTTAAAAGGAATGTTTATGATTTTTAAAAAGGATTTTTGACAAATTAATATTAATTTAAAAGTAGGAAGGTGATTTTATTTACAGTTTACAGACGTTTAGATATTCTGAACTATTATTGTAGGCAATTAAACTGCTTAATTGCCTACATTTGTAATTCAGAAACACTCCCCTAGCTTAGAATAAATATCAAATCCGAGCTGGGAACCTCTGTGTTGGGATACCTATAATTCCTATCGTTTGATGTCGATATCCATAGTGGGAACTGTTCTCTCATTGGTTTAACGTAAAATTCCTTTGCATCCGAGTGGCTGTTTTTTTTGCACTTCACGGGAAGTCGAATAAAGATTGAATTTATCTGCAGATTAACGAAAGATTGAGATCAAGCATTGATCCTGATATCCACAATACAAGAGTTCCCAACTCTGATCTATTTGTTATACAATGTTGATTCAGTTTATTAGTGAAGTGACATAAATCTTAGATATTTTTTTTTAATGATATTATTGTACAAACAGTATGAACTTTTACTGTTTTCCTAAAAAAAAATTATTGCAAAATTTTACATGATCTTAATGTTCTAAGGCCAAATTGGTCTTGGAACCCCTTAGTATGAAAATTATCTAAGAAGCAGAGTGGTGACTCTAATACTTTTTGGTTTGAATTTTGGTGACAAATATTCAGGGTTACCAACAGAAAATGAGAATTGAGAGACGACTGTAAAGAATTCATTCAGTCTTTTTTCTTTGATTCCTGGTACGAACTGTATTTAGGAAAAAAAACCATATGTAACCCTTAGGTTGTTACATTGAACGAGTTTCAGGTCGTCATTAAAGACTTATCCTCTGTGGGTGATCCTGCAGTACCATAAACATAAAAACAAATACAAAATACTTCTATAAATATATATTTTCAGGTTTATTTGTTCCTGCTGTATTCTTAGATTCATTACTAAACCTGAGCTAGACAAACACAAGGAATCTTGTCATTTCAATATAATCTGTAATCCATAAAATCGTTCTTTTTTGTCTCAAAAGAATGTTATAAAATTAAATTTTATGAACCATTCGGTCATTAGAAAGTTTTTCTAATCTCTAATATTAATTAACAGTGAAAAGGTTTCTTTAATTTGCGAGCTTTTTATTATTTCTATGATACTTTTCCTAACAAATCATTAAAAGTTCAGGTTTAGCGACAGATATTTTATGAATAAATCTTTAAGAGATTCGAAAAAGTTGAGAATTTTGTTTTTGATTAAATGGGAGAAAATAAATTCTGTTTCTTCTATTTTGCATGATCTTTACTTGAAATGACCTGTTTGTGATCCAGGAGGAAAAGCACCGGAACGCCCCATTTGTGGAGGCAGTGGGCGGGGAAGTCCAGGAGGAGGAACAGATGATGGAGAGAACAGCTGAAGAGGCTAGGCTAGGGGTCAACCTCATCCTGTGGGCGGAATCCAGGTATAAACTCAGTTTACAGTCTTTACACCAGTGCTTAGGATCCAAGGTGCAAAATTTCAACTAAAAACTGAAAAAACCTTTTCTACTCTCAAAACCTAAATCTTAATAGTTGAAAAAGGATAGATTATAAAAATTTCCTGATCTCTAAATGGTTCATCAAGTTTTAGCATAAAAATAAGCGAGAAAAAAAAATATTTTGACAGTTCTGCTTTGTTAAAAAAAAAAGACAGTAAATCTTAAAGATTCGCATCCAAAGTAAACACATCAACACAGACCTACCTTGTAAATTGGAATATGAGGTCGATATCTAAGCTTTAATTTATGTTTATTTCATGTTGTTATAAAGTAAATAATCTTCTGAGTACATTGAAAATAAACTTGTTGAGTGAAATGAGTCGGTGTAAACTGCAAAATTGTGTGTTTTATGTAAATTGGATTATTAAAAATTAGAACTAAAGTCAAAAAGTCGTCTTTCTTATCCATAGTTGTATTGGTCCCATTGTATCAAAATAACAATCATTTGTAAAAAAAGTTTTAATTGTTATCCCCTATGCAGTATTCATGATCAGATGAGAATTATAAATCGACTTGCGCATTTTTGCTTTGAAAGCAATGGAGGAATTTTCCAGAATTTAACACTTTTCCCGCTGCTATAATAATGGAATTTTTCACATTATTGATCAGATAAAGGTTTTGAAGGGTACTTGTAAATAGGACATTCCTATAGATTGGTAATATTAATAGGATGGTTCGTGAGCACCTGCATCGAGTGATGGCGGGTAAATCAGATAGTTTCCGGCACAAGATGTTTCTGGATAAGAAGGTTCGAGATCTAACTCTCAGGTAATATAATAATACACGATTCAACGACATAGGGTCAAATGCCATAGGGTCAAGTGACTTAGGGTAAAACAACAAACAGTCAAATAAGCGACAAAGGGTTAAACGACATGGGGTCAAAAAGTGATTGTTGACGTCATTTCAACTGGTCCTAGACATTAGCAGACATGTTGTGAATCAGACATGTCACTCTACTCTACTAATTACTTCTTCACTAGAAGGAATCATAACACAATTTAAAAATCCTAGCGTCAGAGAAGTTTATAATAAAGAACCAAAGATAAAGCTTTGGCTAAATTATTGTTTATTTTGTTTAGATCTGAGGATTCTGATTTATACAAGATGAGTAATCCTCGTTACAACTGTCTTCCTGTTGCAAATGATCAGGCTCTTATTGAAGTAATGCTCAAGGTAAGCTTTTATCCCCCCACCCTCTCCCTCAGGAAATTAATTTATTTAAAATGTATTTTGTCAAAAAAAATCAAACAATTTTTCCAATAATTCCCCGACTGTTAAAAAATCTCTGTATTATTTTTTCTTTTGATTTTGTTAAGTTCATTGTACGCACATTGTGTTCTCTTCTGATTTCAGTTTTACAAATGACAAAATACAAATTCCAGATTTTTTTTTATTAATTTAAGAAATAAAAATGTTCAAATCCGAAGATTTCCGTTAAAGTATAGAATTCAAAGAAGCTAAACCCCATTTTGGAAAGCTTATAAATCTTACGATCATTTGGACACACTCTTCAGCTTTTTTATGACAAAAAATTAGAGACACTCATGTTGGGACTATGGATTGACTCCATTTTTTTCTCAAGAATTTAAGATACAACTTCAATTTATTCAGAATTACCGGTACGACCTTTCGAGCTTGTGACTCATAAGTTTACATTGAACACAAATTACTAAATGAAATTTACTTTACTGTGATTTAGGTTTATAAACAAGGCCCCCAGGTCTCCTGTCCTGCCCCTGGCTATGAATACATTTTTTGTGTTCTAATACCGGAACTATGGATTCTCTATCTTATGCAGCTAAAGGTAAATAAGTTTTAAAATTTAATTGTGCTTTTTTTGGGCAATATTTTCTAAATATATTTTTATATTTAGAAGTTGAACCGCAGTGCTGCTGAAACTGAGTACAAGAAAGAAATGTCGCCGACTTCTGCCCAGTGAGTACTTAGAAAAAACTTTTCTTTTAAATTAAAAAAACTGTTTTAAACTCTAAATTTTGAACTAGACAAAAATTTATTTATAATTGATATTTTTGTAGAACTTCGTGGCTGGATTTCGACAAATTAATCTCTGAGTGGAGAAGGAAAAATGAAGGGAGCAGGATGAAATCCAGAGATCCGGAGATAGAAATTCTTGAAACCCATTCTTCAGCAGAGCGTAGATCTCATTTTACACCGGAAAAGGGTGAATATAACCTAACCCCAGAGAAGGCTCGGGATCCAAGGAGACGGGGCCAGGAAGGACGAAAAGACAGTTTTGGAGACCCAAGAGACAGGAATCTTTCCGGGAATGAAAACTTGTCCTCAAGACGTCTCTCTAGTGACATTGATTCAAGACAATCTTTAAACTTTGAGAAGACAGAAACTCCGACAAAAGAGATAAGTTTGACGGAAATAGATCGGGATCCAAGACGCCGTGGAGTACTTCAGCAAAAACAGGATCCTCAAAGGAGTTCTTTAGCTAACCCTGAACAAACTCAAACTAGTCAAAGAAGAAATAATAATGGTTCAAATGAAGAACTTAAAAATACTCATAATGCAGAAACAGACCACAGAAAAAATCTACATCAGGAAAAGGAACCTAGAGGTACGCTTCATCAGGATAGAGATCAAAGAGGTACTCCACATCAGGATAGAGATCAAAGAGGTACTCCACATCAGGATAGAGATCAAAGAGGTACTCCACATCAAGATAGAGATCAAAGAGGTACTCCACGTCAAGATAGAGATCCAAGAGGTACTTCACATCAGGATAGAGATCAAAGAGGTACTCCACATCAAGATAGAGATCTAAGAGGTACTCCACATCAAGATAGAGATCCAAGAGGTACTCCACATCAGGATAGAGATCAAAGAGTTACTCCACATCAAGATAGAGATCCAAGAGGTAATCCACATCAGGATAGAGATCCAAGAGGTACTCAATATCAGGATAGAGATCCAAGAGGTACTCCACATCAGGATAGAAATCCAAGAGGTACTTTACAGCAGGATAGAGATCCAAGAGGTACTTCACATCAGGATAGAGATCCAAGAGATACTCCACATCAAGATAGAGATTCAAGAGGTACTCCACATCAGGATAGAAATCCAAGAGGTACTCCACATCAGGATAGAGATCCAAGAGGTACTCCACATCAAGATAGAGATCCTAGAGGTACTCCACATCAGGATAGAGATCCAAGAGGTACTCCACATCAAGATAGAGATCCAAGAGGCACTCCACATTTTGATGGAGATTTAAGAGTTACTCCACATCAGGATAGAGATCCAAGAAAAACTTCTCATCAAGATAGAGATCCAAGAGGTACTCCACATCAGGATAGATATCCAAGAGGAACTCCTCAACAAGATAGAGATCCAAGAGGTACTCCACATCTTGAAAGGGATCAAAGAGGTACTCCACATCTTGATAAGGATCCTAGAAGTGCTTCACATTATAATAGGGATCCGATAAGCACCCTACAGCAGGATCCTACAAGTATTACTAACGAGGAAAGTGATCCCAGAAATAATGCCATAGATCATTCAGTAACTCCCCAACTTAATCCTGCCGAAAACATACAAAATCCTCAATCTTCTGAAGTATCAAGAAAGGATCCTAGAACTCTCTTTCCAGCCTTTCAATCTCAAGCCTTGGGAAGCCAATCAGACAAGACTAATTTTCAAGGAGATATCAGAGAACTTAGTGTTAATTATGCAAAGGAGAAAATTTCAGAAGACACTCCTGTAATTAATCCCACCTCAGTACCTGATGAGCCTGCAAACCCGGCTCTTCCAACCAACTTGTACTGGAACTTGCCTGATATTCTTGGTAACCCAGATTTACTTAAAGGAGGAATCCCTGGTTTAGAGGAAGCCATTTCTTCTGTTATTCCTGGCTTGGGAGCTCGAAACATTGCTGAAAGAAGACAAAGTTCTGCAGACGATGAGAAAGAAGAGAAAACAAAGAAAGACTACAATAATGGTAGAAATAAAGAGGGGAGTAAGCGGCACCGTGATCATAGGAGTAGAAGTCGAGAGCGTGCGCGGAGCTCAAGGAGTAGAAGCCGAGATAGAAAGCGTAGGTCAAGAAGTAGAAGTAGAGATCGGAAACGTGAGAAAAGAAGTAAAAGTGGGGATAGAAAACGTAATACAAGAAGCAGAAGCAGGGACAGACGTCGCAGGAGCAGAAGTAGAAGCCGTGATCGTCGTAGGAATGATCGTCGAAGCAAGGATGGTGCTAGAGACGATCGAAGACGCATCGAAAATAGCGAAGACAAGGACAGATCTTACAATGAGTTTAGGGAAAGAAATGCAAATAACGGTAGTAATGATTGGGTAAGGAACCAAGATTCAAACAGAGATGAAACCCGAGGGCGGCCTCAGATTTTAAACAATAAGTCTAGTCATGAGGGACATCATGATCAAATTCCATCGACTGAACATCAACGCAACTTCATACCTAAAGAAGATGCACCGTTCCGCAACCCTGACGGTCCCCCGCCCCTGATTGCCATGCCAAACATTAACATCCCGCCGCCTATTAACATCCCCCCGCCTATGACCCCCTTTCATCCCCGGCTCTCAGCCCCCCCGCCGCGAATAGTCCGACCACATCAAGATAACTTCCGGCCGCGTCAGGATAATTTTCGACCACAACAAGAGCATTTTCGACCTCGCCATAATTTCCGACCTCGGATGGATCAAAACTATCCACCCCGACACCCAGGACCCCGTTACTTTGGTCCAAGAGGGAACTTTCGAGGAGGTCCATTTCCGGGCAGAGGCAGGTTTTCCAGGTTTCCTCGTCATAGGTTTCCTGGACCAAGACCTAGGTTTCATCAACCTGAAGGTTATGATCAAGGGAACGAGGGATGGGAGAATGAACATGAAGATGATAATTATTATGGAGGGGAGCAACCTCCATATAATGAAGAAGTGAACTTCGCTGAGGACTAATGTTTAATCTTATCTAAAGAATCTGTAATTTTTAAAACAATTTGTTATGCACATTTCTAAACTGTTTATCATTATTATAAAAATATGTATCAGAATTATAGATACAAATTGAAAAATAAAGCTATGATAACTACTAATTGTATCATGGAGGGAAATCATTATTTTATTATTTTAATAATTTTATTAGTTCTTTTTTTATATTTTCAATATAATTTATTTTGTAAAACTAGGCTTTCAGGGCCCCTAATGTAACAATTTTTTCATTTAAAGGGAGTGACCGGCTATGTAAGGTAGTTGAACTGAATAGCAGTGTTGTGGAAAACTTCTTTAGGATTCATTTGAGACATATTAAACTTTTTAAAGATCTGTATATCCTGAGTTTGAGCGTAAATTCGACGTACAAAACTCCTACTTTGTGGGTGGCTACGTTTTCAGAATTAGTTTTTTTAAATTATTAAATAACGACGACATAAAATGTAAAAAAGTTCTACAATAAACTACTGTATTGGAACATGTTGAGAAAATAAAAATTAATCTTATCATCGAAAATAAGTAATATTGTTCAATTATTAGTTTCTATTTTCTCATTATTCACAAAGATTTTCGCAGATTTTCTAGAATTATTATTAAAAAGACGACATTTGAAGAATTTGAAGAAATTTGCGAATAAATTCAAAGAAAATGAGAAATTCAATATAATAATGAAAACGAAATAATCGATTTTATATCTGATTTATTGACAAATTTCTTTTGAGAAATATGTTGCCAACTATCTAATAAAATTACTGAATAATTTTTACTTTATTTTTTGTTGTCGTCGAATTTGCGCTCAAAATCAGGATTTACAGATCTTTAAAAAGTTTATTATGTCTCAAATGAATCCGGAATAAGTTTCCCACAACACTACATACTCAGTTCAACTACCTTACATAGCCGGTCAATCCCTTTAAATGTTGATTTTCAAGTCGCCATTTTCATCTAACTCAAATGAACAGAAAATGTTGCCGATTTTTCTGTTCAGATTAATGGATTTTCCTTAATAGTATTAGTATCTCCTATTTTGGCCTGCCATAGTGCTTCCCTGTGTAATTATGAGTTGGCACAAAAATTCTGGGCCCAAACAGTTCCGTCGTTTATCGGATGCAAAGAAAAACAAGCAAAAAATATATATACTAGGCTATCAGGGCGCTTCGCACTCATCTTCTAGTTCAACTTTAACTGTAGCTTAATCTTTCAGTGTTTTCTCATTGATAAAACAATAATTAAAAATTTACAATTTTTTTCGTGGATTTTAAAAAGTGTACAAATTCAAACATTTTTGGTGACAACCTTTTGTTATTCTGAGCATCCAAGCCTTCCCAAGGGTCATGTGAGGTCCCAGACAAAATTACGGCCCAATCGGTTTAGCCGTTTTGACGTTTTTTTGGATACAAGAGACAGACTGACTAGATTGACAAGCTTAGCATGTACTAATATAGATAATAATGAAGCTGAAAGAAAAAAAATGAAAAAAAATTTAGGGGTACGAAGGGTTATGGTTGACCGAGTTAACAAAGGCTGCAGACAAAATTTAAAGCGACTCTCCATATATAAAACTAGGGGTTTTCGCGCCCTCTTTCCTGTAAATGATTCAAGCTTTTAAACGTTGCTCTGAAAGCCGGATATTTTAAATGGTTTTCAAACTCGGGTGGATTTTTCTTGTTGAATTAGCGTATTTTCAGAAACTATTAATATAAAAGTATATACATATGGCTGCATGTTCGATACATGACGGTTACGCTGTGCAAGATTGATAAATTTTGTAGTTTTTTCTGTCTAAAATAAATTATTTTCCAATCCAGCTTATGAAGAACATTGACTGGCGCGTTTTTGCCAAAGTGCATAAATAAGTATTTACAGAGGCGCAACTAGGGAGGGGGGCCCCCCACCTGCAGGATAAAAAGAAAGATTGGCGAATATCAGTATCACGAGTATCACAGGAATAAGTAAACTAATAGAATTAGAGTTATTGTAGAAATCATATTAGTTAGTTTAAAAAAATATATTTTCATCTTTCTCAAGCTTTCTATAAGGTTTAACATCGGTATGTTTAAGGATCTACTCGATATAAATATATATATTAACACTTAACTTTATACTTTTGCACTTAAACTCTTGACAAAATGAATTAAGTAAAAATAAACTGATTCAAGAATGGTTTGAAAATATATTTGCATTTATCCAGAATAAAAAGTTTTTTCAAAAATTAAACTTGTCAGTCTGTGATGTTGAGTGTACTGTATAATCTAAAAAAAAGACAGACCATAATTTACTAACTTATGTTGGCGAAAAATTAATAGCCTAGAAAACAAATACAAATTCGTTCATAAAGCAGTTAAAACGCAAATAGACTGGTCTTACCTCCTCAAACTAAATGTATAAAAATTACAAGTAATATTCTTTTTTCGCCCAAATTACTTCGTTAAAATTGTCTACACTTGGAAACGAAAAATTAAAAAAATCATTTATTTGGAAAAAACGAGATACAAATGAAACAATTCATACATACATGAGAAAATGTATTATACACAAAGTTTAAAATATCTGTTGTTCTCACTGGTATCTAAAATCTTGACATTGTAATCGCAGGAAATCATAAAAAGTAAAAGATTCTTCATTAGGTCAGGTCCGACATTTTGTTTCTGTCAGCTGATTACTTGGCACCGAATGCGGCCATTTTGTTGTTGATTGGTGCTTTCATAAACCTAGATAAAAGAAGATATTTAAACACGACTAAGGAATATACCAGTAAATCATATTGCTTTGTTTACAAATTGAGTGTACAGCAGTTTCTGTTAGGAATGTATACACCCGTTAAACTGAAAAACACTTTTTTAAAAAAAAAAAGCTATGCGAGTTACTTCCATTATTTTCCTCAATCCTCGATCACGACCAGGAAAAAGGAATATTGAACTGCAATATTCCAAAACTTAATTGAAATTTCTTTAACTTGTATTACTATGTACTGTGTCATGCAGGGTAAATCACTCCTGGCCAAAATTTGAAAAATTCAAGCTATCAGGCGAGGATACAGGGGTGAGCCAGGGAGCGGCCGCTCACCCCTGGAAGATTGCTCAACCCTGAGGCTGAAGTTTAAGAGCATGAGCTAAGGAAACTAGAGAGAAAATTCTGAAGTTAAAGTAACATGAGTATTGTGATTGTAATGGGAAACTAATGTTTTTTTTTCATATTCATTCTTACTTATTATAAAGGCATGTTGATTGGAAATTTTGTTGCGAGTGAAAAATACTAAAATTTTCTTTTATTTATGACGACTTGGAACTCTTTAATACAATTGATAAAGGTTAATTCGATGAATTTCACAAAAAAAATTTTACGTCGTCTCTGTAGTTTCATCCTTCGTAGTCCCCTACACACTGTAGCGAAAGTAAAGAATGCAAAAATGGAATTTTACCTAATTTTCTAGTGTAAACCGTAGTATCAAATCTTGTCATTTTTGTGCAATATGAGGTCAAATTCAAGGTTTTTATACTCTCTAATATTTCCCCTGCTCCCCCGGCTCTAGGAGTGAGAAAGATTTTTTTTATTCTTTTTTAATCCTGCATGATAACACAAGACAGTCGCATAAAAAGATTTTGTCACACCACGCGCAAAATATTTCTCTCACTCCTAATTTCACTGACATAGGGTCAAACAACTTAGGGTCAAGCGACATAGGGTCAAACGACAAACAGTAAAAAACCCAACAAAGGGTAAAACGACAAAGGGTCACAATGGAAAAAATATCTTATGTATTATTTCAGGGTTAGGTTAGGACATTTCTAGGCTGAGCAATGCGGCTAGGACAGGCTAGGGGGTCGAGCGCTGCGGCTACTAGTTCTAATGACCGTAAAAATAGTTCAAATTAGTCAAAATCAAATTTTGCTCGTTAGTGGCACTTTATGACCCTATGTCGTTTTAACCTTTGTCATTTTACAGTTTGTCGTTTGACCCTAGGTCGTTTGACCCTGGGTCGTTTGACCCTAGGTCGTTTGACCCTATGTCAATAAATTCCTGTATCCGCCCCTGTAAACAATTTTTGAAAAATCAAAGGTGCTTATATCTAAAAAAAATCAAATAATAATTTACACTAGGTGTTTTCTCACTTGAAGTTACTCTGGTTCCTAAATTAAATTTTACATAAAAGCTCACTTTTTTGGCAAGTCTTTCCCTGGTCTACATTAAATTTCGGCAGTTTGAAATTTGAATTATTTTTTTGAAAAACGTACGCTTGCTGTAGCAGGGCAGGTGTAGGCCGGGGGGGGGGGGTGTTATGTTAACAAAATATACCTATCTGACTGCATGTACTTCTCTATGGCTGGCAGCTTCTCAAACCTTGTGCAGTACATCTCCAGGTTCGGGTACTCCTGTACATATAAAGTAAGTTGAACGCCTTTGTAAAAAGGAGGAATTCCGACTTTCGAAACTTTAGGAATGCTTGAAAATTGAAAAATGATTCCAACCTGGAAGTCAATATAACTCTTTTGGCCCTTAATCCCAATTTTCTCCACAAAATTATTCTTTTATCACGAAAAAACTTAGTCCCCAGCGAATTAAAACCGGTTTTTCTTTCTTGCAAACTTAGGGAAAAAACGTGTTTAAAAAATACCAAACAGTTTCAGATAATGTAGACTTCATAGGAGCAAGCGATTTAAAGAAACAGCGAATTTTTCTCACCTTGAGACAATCGGGTTTGAGCATCTTGTGCTGGGTGAGCATCTCGTAGAGGTGGAAGTCCGGGTAGGTGATCTGCTCTCCAACCAACCAGCTCTTAGTTCCGAGGAACGTGGAGAAAGCCTGGAGCTGTCCCTTTAATCCCTCAAGGTACGCATCCTTCATCGATTCCTGAAAAAAAATAAAACTGATTGAAAAATAACAATTATTGAAATAAAATTTCATGCAGGATTCAGAGATAAAGAGTAAGACCTTTTAAATGTAATTGATGTCCAACTGCAGGCAGATATGTTAGATACAAGTGAAAGGGGGAAATGGATGATTTGATATTTTTTTTTTCTCTGACAGAAGTTTTTTGAACTTACAAAGTTAGGATTGTAGCAGAGTCTGACCCAACCGTTTCTGAGATCCATAATTTGATCAGCACACATATCAGCTTCAGCCTTAACAACAGTTTTATCAGATAATGCTGTTTTCATTTCAAGTGACTCTTTTATCTAAATCACAACCGCACTCTTTAAAGGGAGTGACCGGCTATGTAAGGTAGTTGAACTGAGTATGCAGTGTTGTGGAAAACTTCTTTCGGATTCATTTGAGAAATATTAAACTTTTTAAAGATCTGTAAATCCTGAGTTTGAGCGAAAATTCGACGGTCAATACTCCTACTTCGGGGGTAGATACGTTTTCAGAATTAGTTTTTTTAAATTATTAAATAACGACAACGTATTACAAAATCAAATAAACCTATTTCACCTTTTCCTTTAAAGTTGTTCCGTCCAGGTTGTTTTTACGAGCAATATGTTTTAGAATAACGTTGGACTGGGTCAAGCTCACATCTTCATCCTAGATAATCGGATCTAAAGACAAGTTTTCTGAAAATCCCAAAAAATTCCAATTCAGAAATTAACTTCAAAATTTTTCAAGCTTTGGAACAAGACATTTTATGGAATTCTTTTAGAACACAACTTTCTAGTTTTATTTTTGCTCTAGATTTAGCCAAATCATATCAAATTTGATATTAACAAATATAGATTCCTAGCCACAGAATTGAAAAAAATAATGCTTAATGAATTGGGTCAAATTCAAAATTCAAAAATAAATTTTTTGTTTGTTTGACCTTGTAGTAAGGAAGGTTAGGGAAGTCTAGACCAAGACTGTGTTTAGAATCAAACCAACCGGACCTAGATAATATTTATTAATCTTTCTTTTTATTTGATTTACTCACTAATTTATCTAATACATCTAATGTTAATACCTGGTAAACAAACTTTAAAAAAAATATTTATTTATAAAAATGTTTTTTAATACTCAGAAAGTTAAGAAGAAATTGACATTAAAAGCCAATTTATTTACCCTTTTTTGATATTTTCCCCATAAATTTTTGTAAAGAATTATTCATCAAAAAAATGATGATAAATATAAAATCTTAAGAATATCTGAATTATCTATTTTCAGAAATGTTTTGGCCTCTAAAATTTTCATATATTTAAAATGTATCGATGAAGTGTCTAATCTAATGTCTATTTATAAAATGTTAAATTTCATTGTCTAAATCTATGAAATATATAGTTTTTATCTCTATAAAATGTTTAATACTTCTATATAGATGAAGTGTCTAATGTTTATATTTATAAAATGTTAAATGTAATTGTATATATCTATAAAATATATAGTTTTTAAATTTATGAAATGTTTAATATTTCTGCTAAATTCTTACAAAAGTTTGAGAATAAATGAGTTATATGAATTAAAATATTTTTTGATCGAATAATTTCCGTTGGTGTGGTACTATCTTTATTGAAATTATAATTAATGATTTACAATTTGATTGCACACAGTTAACAAAAGAATACTATTTATTATATATCTGTAAAATGTATATATCTATAAAAGTCCTAACCTAAAAAGTGTTGTCTATGAAATGTCACGTTAAAAAATGACTCCTTACAAAACAATTGTTGTATATCTATTATATAAACAAGTAATTCTGTTTGTTTGATCATTAAATCTCGAACCACTGAACCGATTAGACTTAAAATTTAAATTAGGGAACTTGTAAGAACCACAGGAATGTTCTTAGCGTGGTTTAAATTTTCTAAGTAGAGTGTGTTGACTTTTATAATGAAAGTTTCCTGGCATAGCTGGATTACCAAGCTAGTACACATTTATACAAATATTGTGATATACCAAAAATATAGAAATATTAATATTTTTCATTACATACTTGTCAAAGTCCGGTGCAGGACCACAGGCCATCATTTTATCCTCGAACTCAGTATTAGTGTACTCAAGTAGAAACCTGATGGGCTGGGCCAACTAAATTAAACAAACTATCATGCAGGGTCAAATTGTATTTTGGTATATTCCTAGAGAACGCTTTTTGGATACCCCCCAGGCCCCCCCCCTCATATCAATTTTGTACATGGATCAATTATGTTAGACATGGATATGATTGACCATGTGGCCGAAGCGCTCGGCCCCCTAGCCTGTCCTAGCCACAGCGCTCGGCCCAGAAAGTGTCTTAACTAACCTAACCCGTCGCCGCAGCGCTCGGCCCCCTAGCCTGTCCTAGCCGCAGCGCTCGGCCCAGATAGTGTCTTAACCTAACCATAACCCTAAATAATAATAAATAAATACTAATTCACTAATTTCGTCATGTACAAAATTGATATGAGGGGGGAGCCTGGGGGGGGGGGGCCAAAAATCGTTCACTAGGACAGACCCGGAATTTTCAGGCTCAAAAGCACTCAATTTCAATTTAAAGATCTCAAACTGTTATATTGTTTCAAACTAACTGTCTGAAAAACTACCGGCTTTTAAAAGTTTGTAGCTTCAGAAATCAGGGGAAATTATTTATTAAAATAATCTTTAACTTTCTTTTGTTCATGGTAGTTTCAATAAAATACAAGGGCCGAGCACACTGTACACTGCACAGGAATCATTTAAACCGATTATGTTTATGCTACGAAGGCGAAGAGGTCGGCTAAATAATTGAGGACTTTTAATGTTCGACATCGGCATGTCATAGGCTAAAGGTTTGCAGGGACTCCAGGGACAGGACTTAGAACCATAATAAAGTAATAATGAGACAAAACATATTAGTTTTGATCAAACTGACTTACCCCTCTGATATCCCAATAACATAAAACTGCAGGAGCCATGTTTACTGTAGAAGACAAGAGCAAAAACTAAAAAGTGACAAAGACTTTAGAAAAAAAGGTAACGCTTGTTAGAGTTAGACTGAACAGCTTACAAGTGTGTGTTGTGCTTGTGGCGGTATGTACGTACTCTTTAACCCTTAATTAAAATATTGAACGCGGCAAATTTTACGGCTACCTTTTAGGAAGGATATTATGAAGAAAATAATTGCTGACTATTTAGATAGATTATGAGGGGGGGGGGCACGCTGGCGTGTGCCCCCCTCATAAGTAGTGTAGGTGATTAATTGAATACAATGAAAACAACTTTTAACATTAAAGTTTTGATTGTTAACCTTACAGTTGAACTTTCTCTAATCTTTAACGCCAAAATACGCATATAATACTAGCAAAATCTAGCATTTTCTGCAAAAAAAATTTCTATTAGCCAAATTAAATTTTTCAAAATGATTTATTCTTCTTAAATTTTCTGATTTGTCCCTCAAATCGTAATTTAGACCCATTGACGAGGTCTAATTTGATGTGGGACACTCTGTAGCCTTTTTTCGAATTACAAGTTCACAACTTACAAGTAATCAAATGTAAGTTTTTTTAATTGACAGGTTTACTTGACCTTTATGTTTTTGTGTATGCTGTTTAACAGTTTGATATATAATCAAAAGCTAAAAAGCAATTCATCGTGAAGTAAGTTGTAATTTGAATGCTTTATGTTTTCAAGTTTTCCATTTCTATCTTTGATTACACTTGCTATAAAACACCCCTTTATTTTACCTTTCAAAATGGTAATTATTGATGCTACATATCGTCCATACGCAACATCCCCCCTACTGAACTTCTGACCTACTAACTTTCCTACCTACGCCAGCTACTTATTTTTGTATTATTTTAGGGTTAGGCTAGATTAAGACGATTTCTGGGCCGAGCGCCGAGGCTAGGACAGGCTATGGGGCCGGGAGCTGCGGCCAGAAGTTCATATACAGGGTGTCCCACGAAACATGACAATAGGAAGACGACTTGAAAGTCGTCTTTGGTATTTGAATTTATTTGTGACATTTAGTCTTCTATCTACTTTAACATGCATGATTCTGGAAACAATTATCACATAATTCTCCTAGCCCTGGCATTTCCAAAAAGTGGTCTGCGTTTTTTGTGCTTTCAATATTACCGGAGATATATAGAGTTTGGTTCAGATTTCAATTTTCTTAAATAAAAGCAAAATTGTCGAAATCTGAACGAAATTCTTCATATCTCTGGCAATATTGAAAGCACAAAAAAGGCAGACCACATTTTGGAAATGGCAGGACAAGGGAAATTTTGATTATTATCTCTAGAAATTTACTTCTAAAATTAAGTTGACAAATAAACGCAGCAAATTATATCAAAAATCAAGACGACATTCAAGTCGTCCTGCATACTGTCATGTTTCGTGGACACCCTGTAGCAGCTGTAAAACCACGTGTTAGTCGTTCGGATGCGTAGTATAGCGGATTTGCGAAGGTCGAAAAATACACCATCTACAATGTCGAAAACTGCAAGGAGGAAAAATCAATTGAAGAATTTAGTTTGTAGTGCCGTAGAAATCAAACGTTACTAGAAAGTTGTTTTCATTATTGTTTTGATAAAAATGATGTCCAGTTTTTTGTTAAAGAAACTTTATTGAAATTATAATTAATGATTTACAATTTGATTGCACACAGTTAACAAAAGAATACTATTTATCCGTGAAGCACTTATACATGCATCAAAATATTTTAAAGATCTGCCTGTGTTCGGCTTACATGTGTTTTTAAATTCCGATAAGGTTTCCATTAATTTTTACATAAAAACTAAAATGTTCAGAAAATATACATAATAAGAACACATTTTGTAAAAAACAAGATAGGCTGATAGCACCATTGATTTTAGGCCAATTTCTAAACTGACAATAAATTCATTAAAATAATTAAATTTGCTTTGATTAAAGTTTCTAAAATGGCACAATCTGAAAAATATACTATTTAATGTACATTAATAATATTAATATTCTTTAAATAAGATTCATAAATATTGTAGATTTTACAATGTAAGTTATAAATTTTGCATTAGATAAATGTTTTTCTACAGGTCCTAAACAATCATGGTATAATGTGTTAAATTTCTTCATTTCCTTAATTTTTAATTAATTATAAACTTCTGTTTTAGTGGTTTATATGTTAAATTTCAGAAGTTAATAGGATTGTGAGATTTCAGAATTAAAGAGACTGATGTTGGAATTTCAAGTGACCCTTTATTTAAAGAAGGACTTCCCGATTCACAAAGGTACCCGTAAAACCTTAATCTGATCAATAAAAAGTGTTTAGTTCTGACAATTAAACTAATTGTTTCTTTAAGTAGAAACCTAAAAGTCACTTAATCAAAGAGAAAAACTAGAAACCTGCAGATCTCGTTCATTCTTGACCAGGCCAAGCTTTTAGGGGGTTACTTTACAGTCCTTTAAAAATATCAGGTTAAACAAAACAGGGTTCCCTTTTCCGAAAAAATAGGTAACTAACATAAAAAACATTTGTAACAATGTAAGAGTTAACGGTTATTTTCTCTGTTTAAAAAACCCGAATACGCCCCCGGTCGATAAACAGGAGGTCGTCGTCAATGATCAGAAGACCAACCAGAGCAAAGAACAACGCTGTGCCCGAGAAGAAGTGCCAAAGGTCGTGGTTGTCGTAGAAGTTCATCAAGTTGCACAACTCGTTCTTGTTCCTACCATTTAATGTAAATTAATTCACAAAAGATTTAAATGCCAATTTAAAAGTAACTCTTTCCAATTTCAGATCATCACAGGCAACTTGATTTATTATGATATATAAAAAGAAAAACAGCGCCAAGCAATTCAGAGCTTGAAATGAACCAAACACATTTTCCCGTGATTTAACCTAACATAAATCTCATTCCCAGGGTTAAAAGTTTCTAGTTAAAAAGTTAATAAGTTATACCTGGATTCAGGTGGAGTACTATTCCTACTCTGATGCTTCATGTAGTAGAATACACCAGCAATAACACCAATCACCAGAGCTAACATATATTAAATATAGTAGAATACACCAGCAATAACTCTAATCACCAAAGCTAGCAAATATAGTAGAATACACCAGCAATAACTTCAATCACCAGAGCTAACATATATTAAATATAGTAGTATACACCAGCAATAACTCCAATCACCAGAGCTAACATATATTTATGTTTATAGATTACACATTTCGAAAAATGTAACTCCAATCACCAGAGCTAACATATATTAAATATAGTAGAATACACCAGCAATAACTCCAATCACCAAAGCTAGCAAATATAAATACACATACAGAGATATAAATATTAAATATATATTCAAGATGTGTAGAAATTAGCAATTTTATATGCAAGTTTATAAAGATTACTCTTGGTCCTCTTGCGAAATTGATTTTTTTAAAAGAAAAATATGTACACTTGCCAAATATTTCCATCTTACAATATTACATAATATGTATTGTCAGTAATCAATAATGTAGATTAATATTGCTAAAAAATTAACCTGTATCAAAATGATTAAAATACCAAAGTTCCTATACCTGTAAGGAAGAAAATGAAACTTAAACCTCGCATGAATTTCTACATAATTATTCAGATCAAAATTCAGATAATCTATGTAATAAAGGTCTTCGCTCATTTATATATACTTATATGTTAGCTATTGCTGGCCAAATGGCTGGATAAAAGTGGCTGACAATTTATGTTTAATTTTTTTAATTTCACGGGCAACGCCGTCACTTAAGCTAGTTATAATAATATCATGCTTTTGAATTTGATTGGAGATGTTCTGCTAAATTCTTACAAAAGTTTGAGAATAAATGAGTTATATGAATTAAAATATTTTTTGATCGAATAATTTCCGTTGGTGTGGTACTATCTTGCTCCAACTCTTCATCATAGCAGATTTCCTGATAACACCATGCATCAAATATTCTATACTGCAAAGTGACTCTAAATATGCCTGATTCACAGCGGTACCCTTCGTCTCAGCAAGAATGGTGGAGGTATCCTTTTCTATGAAAATTAACAACTTCCTACTGCGGGTTTTCTAAAAAATTATTTGCGGAGTTTTGCAGCAGATAAGGAATGAAATTTACGCAATTTAAAAATCAGGCATCAAACGCTTTAAATGCGTCAAGACCCCAGCACTGCAGGGAAGTATAATCTTACAGTAAGTTTAATTCCCCCCCCTTCCTGTTATTATTGTCCAGAATTTCCTTTCTTTTTGGCTTTCCATATTTTAAATAATTTTGCATTACTTATTGATTTGATTGCTATCTTTAATAAACAGTCATTTAGTAGTTTTTGCCACATTTTTCTACTCACTTACAGCCTGTCTATAAGTCCAAGCAGTGTATGCCTGCTGCGCTAAAGTAAAGGTTTTAGAAGATTCTTCTAATTCTCTTCCGTTGGAACTTAAAATATAATTGGGAAATAAGACTCAGTTCTCAATATAAAGGAAATACAGGAAACTTTTCTAAACTATCTGATACCTCTTCCCCATATAGGCAATGTGGGAAACTTTATAATATTTTTTGGGGAAATCATGCTTTTTTCTCTCCCCATAAGCAACTGGGGAAAGTAATAATATCACAATTCAGAAATAAAGGGAAAGAAATATCTTTAGAATTTTCTTTCCCAGACTCAATGAGTTTATCCAGTAATATTATGTTTCTTCATCTTTCAATATACTTTTTCTTCCCTTTCCTCCCTTATTTTTTCTATTTTCTTCCTTTTTTCTTTTTTTTTCTTTCTCCTTCCGCTTTATTCTTCGTTTTTTAGATTTTTTAAAAAGTTGATTGATGAATGGTTTCCTGTAGTTTGTTTACAAAATAGTAAACCAGGTACATTCCAACATTTGCACCACCAATGAATAGAAGAGGAGTGGATAAACTACGTCCAGGATCCTAGGACAAAAAGCTGGGTGAGGAAAAATTAAGGAACAGAATTATAGCTCGTCGTTTTTGTTCAAACTAGAAATTCAAGGCGCTTCGCGCCCTTCTTTCTAGCCTTAGAGGGCGCTTCGCGCCCATCTTCTAAATTAGTTGTGAACATGTTCTCATTGTGTACATCGTAAAACAAAACAAAAATAATTCGCGGATTTTTACAAAAAATTTCGTGGATTTTCAAAATTTTTAAAAATTTAATGACGATCGAATTTTGATAGAGACAAATATTTGAAATTTTGATTTTTCATAAACCTTCCCTGGGGTCCCTAGATGTCCCACAAAAAATTTGGGCCCGATCGGTTCAGCCGTTTTGACGTTTATTGGATACAAACAGACAAACAAACAAACAAACAGACAAGCCAAATTTATATATAGAAGTTGAGGGAAAGGACAAATGTAAGTTTCTGATACAAGCATAGGTTACAGGAAGAAAAAGGGAAGGTTTCAGGCTCAAGCTTAGTTTGGAGGAAGGAGAAGGAAGGAGAAAGAAGGAGAAATAAGAAAAAAATGGAATAATGAGGAAAATGAAGGAGAAGAAAAAAAAGGAAGATGAAGGGTAAGGAGGGAGGAGAAAGGGGAATAAGAAGAAGGAAAGAGATTGAACGAGAAGGAAGCAAAAGGTACGAGATGGAAGGAAAATGAATAAGGAAGGGAAAACAAGGAGAAGAAAGGAGAAGAAGGAGAAGAAGGAGAAGAGTGAAACGAGAAAAAAGGAGAAAGAAGAAAAAAGAACAATAAAGGAGAAGGAAAGCTAAGGAAGAAGAAGGAAGGAGAAGGAAGGAGAAAGAAGAAGAAAGCAAAAGAAAAAAATGAAAAAGAAAAAGAAGTAAGGTGAAGGAGAAGGAAGGAGGAAAAGGGGAAGGAAGAATCACCTGTGATGCTCTGTAAACAATGAAGCTGAGAAGAAAGGTATTGATAAGGAAAAAGACGGAGGTTAGAATAAACTTCTTCGTATTCAAACATTCCTCCTGAACAATTGTAAAGGAACTGATTATATTCGCCTCGCCTGATGTTGTAAACCTTTACTATTTTAAACTATAAACTCTGCTAAACCAAAAAGTCTAAGTTTAAACCATCTAGAGTTTAACCATCAGTTCCAATACCAATAATGAAATATGATTTGTAAATTAAAGGGGACAATCATTAAAAAAATATGACATTTTCTTTCTTTTTATTTCCTGACGTTACTCACCTTGTATCTTAAAGCATGCTTTACCATCACTGGGACCATCTAATAAAGAGTGAATGTTATTACAATAATATTAGTGCGCACTAATCGAACAAAATGAAAATGACAATTTGCGCTTTGTTCAACGAAATTAAAAATATAAATTATTTAAAAACGTTTAACATTCTGATCTTGTGCCTTTCTGATACTAGTTTTAACTGCTCCATAGTAATATATATCCACACCCATATGTACCATCAGCAGTACATAACAGAATACAAACAGTACATACAGAACTAATCTAAACAATTCAAAATTAAGTTAAAGGAACTGTAGACGTAATCATAAAGAGTGGCATGGTACCCTTTAAACGCTTGTCTGAACAATAATGATTAAGCCATCTTTTTTTTCTAAATTGTTTTACTTTCTGAGCTTGGAACTTTAGAATTGGATATCCTTAATCCTGATCGGTTAATTAATCTGAAGATCAATTAAAAAGGAGAACAAGCATTATTTAATCTCGAGATTAAGAAAAAGAGGAGATCAAGCATTAATCTGGATATCCACCATTCAAAAGTTCCCAGCTCTGGTTCTTTATTTCAGTGACTTGCGGATTTATGCAGCAGAGAAAAACTAGGAAATTGAGTGAGTTTATCTCTTCTATAAAAACCACGAAAACTGTCTCATAGTTAATCAGGGAAAGAGAACTGCGTCGTGCATCGGGCATGTAACACATTGAATTTAAAGTTTCTTCAAATCAAGGAAACAGTCTCTTTGATACAATAAGAAACAGATACAGTGAGAACCAGAAAACTCTGGAACATGAAGACGACTTTTAGACTTAAGTTAGAACATTAAATAGTCCAATAAGCATGAGACAAAGCAATTGTTCAGAGTAAACAGAGCCATTTTACTTATTTATTCATTTAAGTGAAATGGGTCTGAAATTATTCATGTGTCTAGTAAAACTGTTTGCTTTGTAACAACTTCAAATACACTTAAGTATTGTCATAAAGTCGTCTTCCCATTTCAGAGTTTTCTGGTTATCACTGTATAATTCAGCTAAATTCTTAATTATCCTCAAGGGCCTCTGATATAAAAATATCCACTTAAAACATTAAAATGACAAAATTTAGTTGAATAATGGAAAATTCAAACCTCCAAGCAGTATTGAAGACATACAAGGATACAGCCTCAAACACAAGAACAACAGCAAACACATACATCACGTGGAACGCATTGTAGGCTGTGTCAGCGTGGCGTAGTTGGAAGATCTTGATAAACACAAGGATCATCATCATGTTCATCATGGTAGTGTCGAACTGCAAGGAGATGTTGGAAGGACAGATATGGAAGATTGCACTGAAGAGCCCCTGCAAAAAGGAAGTTCATAGTTCGTTTAAAAATCTTAGATGAAAATTATTGTACTGTTGCTTCCAGGATCTTTTGTACTGTTGCTTCCAGGATCTTTTGTACTGTTGCTTCCAGGATCTTTTGTACTGTTGCTTCCAGGATCTTTTATCGTCCGAAGAGTTAAATCAATTTCTCTTGGATAATATCCTGTGGTCTAAACCCAGCAGGGATAACTAAAATTTTAAGGATCAAGCACTTAATCCTGAAATTTAATAGTTGCCACATGGGATATAAAGATCAAGCGTTGTAGATTAGCGCTTTTTTAGACAAAAGTTTTAACCTCTGGATGGTAAGTACTTTTTTGTAGTCCAAGACAAGTGCATTTTAGAATTAAAAAGTGTTTTATAGTTTTTATAGCAAAATATTTATCGGTTTTATTGTGAGAGCTAGCTTGCACTCTGAGAAATGTTAAATTTCATCTGACAAGATTTGTCGGAGCACCGGAGCTAAATTCAATATTCAATATTCGTCAAATTTAGTGGAATGTTTATCATGTACACTGTACACTGTACAGGGTTACCTACAAAGGATGAGAATATCCCCCGTTTAAATTAAGACTGTGGTCCTTAATTGGCTTCTTTCATGATTTGGCAAAAATAAAGTTGCAAGGAATCATAAATATAAGAAAACAGACAGTATACGAAGTATCATCCGTTGTGACTACTAATTTGAATTAGGATTTAGGCTCCGGTGTTCCAACAAATTTTGTTAGATGAAAAGTTGACATTTCTTAGAATATGCAACCTTTGTAAATTGTATGAGTGTGAGTGTGGATCACTACCTGTAGTATCAAACAGATCCCCATAGTGTAGAACAAACTGTGCTGTTGCAGGGGACCAGTACTGTTGGCAGAATGATCCTAAATTTGTATTCTATTTATTTTATAATTTAATTTTTGTACACTTTGAAGAAGATTGTGTTATTGCTCCCTTTGATTAATTTTTATGCAATGTTGACAAAAACAAGTAGAAATAATATTTTGGGTTAAAAGACTCGTTTTTGTTAAATGAAAAGGAGAAAAGAATTCTAAAAATTGCCAATCATTCAGAACTGATTTTTTGTTATGTTTACTTTTTCATTCGAACTTTAAAAAAAATATTTTTTTTACCTCGTGGGTTTTGTGCCCTTCTGGAAGAAGTTTTGATTTAATAAAAACAAGAATAATAAAGATGATTCCATAAATCCAGTAACCTAGAATTAAACAGATTAGAAATCATATCTTCAGACATTAGGGTTTTTGTTCTTAAAAATCACCCCACCCCCCTCTTTTTTGGAAAATATCCCCCCACCCCCCCGATGTNTAGTTTTTGCTTTTACTTTTGCTTTTGCGTTTGCATTTGCGTTTGCTATTGCTATTGCTATTGCTATTGCTATTGCTATTGCTATTGCTATTGCTATTGCTATTGCTATTGGTAAACCCGGGTGCAGGGATCATACCCGGTCATAATAAAGCTGTTCGCTTATGAAATATATCGAAAGTTTTTATTGAAGCAGTTTAAACTCTCAACCACAAGGGAATAGTTTCAGTTATATATATTTGCTTATATTTATTTGTATATATTTAAAATATTTTTTTAAAATTCGTTTTTCTTTTATTTCACGGGCAACGCCCGGCACTTCAGCTAGTGTCTAGTAAGTGTCTAAGTCTTGATTAAGATATTTTACCTATGCCAAGGGTTCTCACTAAGCTTGAGTAGATCTACTAGACGAAGATCCTTCTCTGCTATCCTGTCGATAGCATGCTGGAGATGCTCACTCTACAACAAACAAGAGAAAAATAACACACAGACTTTAATAAAAACCTGAATCAATCTAAATTAAACAATTTAAAGGGACTGTATGCTATCACTACTTCATGGCATGATAAAGATGTTTACTCTTCAATAGACAAAACAAGAGAAAAATAAGACTTTACAACAGAACAGAGACTGAGATTTTAATGTTAACTTAAAGCTGTCTAAACTAATTTTCTCACTCTGTGATAGACTTTGCAACAGATTTATTCACAAAGAATGAGATTTTGATGACGACATTTAACTATATAAATCAGACGATGTAAAGGCCTTTCAGACATTTTTAAATCAAATAATTTGACAAAGAAAGAATTAAGTTTAAAACTTCAAGGAAGCAAAAATGTAAGTACAAAGGGTTCATAGTTAGTTTATAAATTAATCTGTACAAAGGGACTGAGGTTTGGCAACAATCTCTAAATATATCTTTGAAACCTGATTTTATAGAAGTTTGATATTTTAAATTATAAATTCTGTTAGATGCAGCAGCAAGAGTTAAAGTTTGAAATATAAAAGGTGGCAAACAACAAATTTCTTTAGATATTTTATAAACTTTAAATAATTTGTCTCCATTTTTCCCTTGTGTCCAGGCCGATCTTTCAGTATAGCACGCATATCAGAGACCAGAACTTTTCTATACGCATTCTCAGGTCCTACTTCACTCTCTACACTGCCGCGTGTTTTTAATGTCGCGTTCCCCGCTCGTCGGTTCCCAGCTTCACTATTTCCGTTCAATTCTACGGCTTCGTTTTCATCATATACTAGAAATGAAAAAAAAAAACATAGTTTTAAAATACAAAAAAATTGTTTTGCCCCCCCCCCCTAGAAGCTCCTAGGGGGGGGGGGGGACAAAATTTAAACTGTAAATTCAAAAGATTTGGCTTCTTGAATACTTTAAAGGTACACATTCAGTCCAAATACCTTACAAGTACTACTTTATCTCTCTTTCAAACAAAACTAGCAGAGAAAAACAGCAAACTATTTTTTTCTGTTCTTCACCCTTCAGTTTCAGAATTAAAAATGTGCTAGCTATGAGCTCTAGGGGGGGCACTGCCCCCTTGCCCCCTGTGTACGCCCTTGGTGATAACAAGAAAACAATAGAATAGGAAGACGATATGTGATTTTGTTACAAAGCAAATAGTTTTACTGAAACTTATTGTATCACTAATTTTGTGAGATGGGACTGTTTACACTGCACAATTGCTGTGTCACGTGTTAATTGGCATTTTATAAGTTATAACTTGATTATTAAAGTCGTCTTCCTATTTCAGGGTTTTCTGGTTATCACTATTAATAGTTTAGTAATAACGGCAACATCGCATAAAATAATACTGACCAATGGCAAATTTGATTCGAAATACTAACATACTCCTTTCATTTTTTAATCGTTCTGAACAGTTACCTTCAATGGAAGGTTCCATGTTTGCCTTCCAAACTGCTACAACAAAGAACAAAACCAGAACTCCGATTGCAGTGACAACACCCACTGCTGAACCTTAAAATGTTTAAAATGATAAATTGAACCAATGGCTGCAGCAATGATAATTGATAACACTAAAATCAAAAACACGAGAAACTAATATGATCTACGTATGCCGTAGCTATATAGGAATAAACTTAATCTGCATATGATCTTTCCCTCAAAAGTCGTAAATAACTTTCCTTCTTTTAACGCGAAATAAAGGGTATAAAATATGACAAAACATGCTTATTGCTTAACAGGGTTAATAAGAGAAAGCTCCCTAAGTATAAAACCAGGGGTTGGAATTTATGAAAAATAGGTTAACTCAAATATAGTATCAAGTACATTAGGTGGCCACAGAGAAATGGACCAATCATACACGACGTCACAAGTGTCAAATAGAACAAGGAAAACGAAATTTTCTCACATTAGTTGACATGTTTTCCAAGATTTAGTAAAAAAGTGTAAAAACAGAAACTAAAGAAAACATAAAATTGCACTCATTTTACTGGAAGATAAGCACTTTATTCTAAAATGATTACTATTTATAACAACTTTGTCGGACACATAAAACTGTTGACACTTGTGATGTAAGAATACAGCAGTACTCAGAGTGTACAAATTCTACGTTGCCATCTATTGTACTATACTCTATTTGATTGAACTAAGTTAATCTTAAACCCGACCTCTGGACAATGGACATCTGAATCGCCATGGAAAACTGTTGAACCATTAAATTGTCTGTTTAATCAAGATTTTGAATTTTTATCTAATTTCACTTTGTAAAAATGTTTAGTTTACCTATCGGTAAAGAGTAGCTGTTGAGAGTTTTCTCTACCTTAATTGACATTGTGTTCACAAAACTAGAATTAACATTTTCTTTTATACTTGATATATGGAGAAATTACGCAAGGAAAAACTTGTAATATAATCATGCCAATTCCCTTAGTTGGGTGTTCATAAAAAAAAACTTTTTCTGATCATTACACAAATTGTAGTATTACGTTCAAGATTTTTTACTCATTTTCTATTGAAGGAAATTAACGTTCTTCGTCGAAATGAAAACGGTCGGGGGTAAATATTTTCGTGAAAAATGGTTAACTCCTCTTGAAAAAATCTTTCCCAGAAAGTAGTTAGTTCGACAACATATTTGGATCGAGGTATTACTAGTAAAAAGCTTTGTCTGATAAAAAATGAAAGAAATTTCCATGATTTCCTTTGATTGTTTTTTTTTACATAATTTCTCTGTGAGAGTGACTTGCGGATTTCTTGCTCCCGAAACAAAAAAGATAATTGTAAGGACTGAATACTTTTCAATTTAGAAAAAAATACATCTTCCACATCACTGATCTGATCAAGATTTAAAGGCTACCTTCGTAAATCAGGCATGACTCATTTTTTCAAAAATGGAGGGTCTCTTAATTTTATTAGATTAAATTGTTAATTGTGAAAGCATCATAGTATAGAATATACAAATAATGTTCACTATGCCAAGGTTGAAAAGAATAAAAATAAAACTGTTGATTTAAGATTAAATACTGTAGATACTGTAGAAAATGGTTTATTCCTTGTGTTAAACTTTAACGGTAGCGTTCTACATTCACTGGAGTTAAACACTAAACAATTATATTTATGGAACAAATTGGAAAAAAATCTTAAATAAATTATAAAAAATCTAAAATTAACCTTCAAGGTCTAAAAATCTGGGTTCGGAAAAATAAATCTGGTTTTCAAACGAATCAATCTAGCTCCAGACTAATGAATTTGGCTCCAGAATAATGATTCTGGCTTCAGAATAATGAATCGGGATGCAGACTAAAGAGTCTGGCTCCAGACTAAACAATCTGGCTCCAGACTAATCAATCTGGCTCCAGACTAACCAATCTGGCTCCAGAATAATCATTTAGGCTCCAGAATAATGAATCTGGCTTCATACTAATCAATCAGGATCCAGACTAATCAATCAGGCTCCAGACTAATCAATCAGGCTCCAGACTAATCAATGAGGCTCCAGACTAATCAATCAGGCTCCAGACTAATCAATCAGGCTCCAGACTAATCAATCAGGCTCCAGACTAATCAATCAGGCTCCAGACTAATCAATCAGGCTCCAGAATAATCAATCTGGCTCCAGACTAATGAATCTGACATGGACTAATGTATCTGTTCCAAAATATGAAAAAACTAAAGGTTTGAGACGTAAACAAGTAGAGTTAAGAAAACAAATGCTATAATACATGAATGCTCGTAAATAACTGAATTATGATAAAATTAAGGTTTTTTTATCTGACACAATCCACATAAATATATATTCCTGGTATTACAGAGATGATAAATCCTTTCGGAAACATCTTGGTTCGAACAGGGTAGAAACCAACACTTAACATCCGGGCCCACATCCTGGATATATAATTCATTAAAGGGATTGTACACGTAGTTTAAAGTAACCTTCAATTATTAGTTCTTCAAATCAAATCAAATCATGCTTTTAGGGACGTCCTAAACCCACACACCAAAATTTAAGTGACTATACTAAATCAATTTTTAATATTTCTCCTAAATAAAACAAATCGTTTAAACAAAAAAATAAAAACACAACAAAGATTTTAATACTTCATTAAAAAGTTTGAAAAATACTATAAATAAGTTTACCCTGAATTTCTGACAATATCTTCAGAATCTATCCAAGGACAACCTAAAATAAGGAAGACTAGATGTTATTTATTACAGTATCTCCGACAAAAAAATGAAATTTTAATCTTTATTATTGCAGGGGAAATCTTTGTCTGGTCAAGGATAAAGTGATGTTATCTGTAAAAATGTGGATTTAAAATTGTGAGAATTCAACACTTTTAAAAACATGAAAACGACGAGATTTTCCTCATTATTGCTTAGATATAGCTTTAAATGGTACATTTGTGAACCATACATTCCACTTAATCAAATTATAGTTCATTTAAAGGGAGTGACCGGCTATGTAAGGTAGTTGAACTTAGTATGCAGTGTTGTGGAAAACTTCTTTCAGATTCATTTGAGATATATTACACTTTTTAAAGATCTGTAAATCCTGCATCTAACGAAATGCTCCGATCAACCTAAAATTTTCACAAAATGCTCATATTTGGCCCCATCACCAATAGAATCTTTGCAATGTGCCCACACATTTTTTTAACCCCCTTCGTGTGTCCCCCTTTAAATATTACCTGGTTGGTTAATTGCAACATATACACAGTTACTGCTCTCATTCAACATAGATTTTACAGTAACTAGGGTATATTAATGATAATGATAATGATAGTGATAATGATAGTGATAATGATAGTGATAATAATAATAATAATAATGATAATAATGATAATAATGATAATAATGATAATAATGATAATAATGATAATAATGATAATAATGATAATAATGATAATAATGATAATATTTTGAAATTTGTTTTTAAACAAAATATTAACTATATATATTTGTTTTTAATGTTTAAAGCAAGTGCAAAGTATGTTCGTAAACCTTACAGGAATCTGTGCTCCCATTGTCTCAATCTAAGAGAAACATCTAGTAATTGAAAAGTATAGAAAATTCCATTTTTGGTATAAAATCCTAATCTGAATAAATACATCTCCCTCATCTTTAGATGCTTTAAAATATGTCATGTCATAGAATGTAGATACATGATTTTACCACAAATTTAATTCCTTTAAACTCTTTCCAATGGTTAAAACCAAGGAACTATATACAGGAACGCCAAACTTAAATATACGCAAATTGTGTACTGTACACTGTGGGAGGAATGTAAACAAACCCAGTGCCCCAACAGAAGTTGAAGGGAAAGGACTACAGCTCTGATGTGATATTAATTTCCAACAAAAACAAATTAATATATCAAGTTAGAGTGAATATTTATAATTTTTGGCTCTCTGGTCAATATGGAAATAACAATAGTAATATATTCTTATTCCACCGCACTTTTCCTTCAAAAATGATGCGTTGAACTTGACTTCTTTGTTTTGATCTTCTCCCACTGCAGAACACAGATTTGACACATGAGATATGGCGCGGTTCCTGGTCTATTTATTTCTTGAGTGAAACTAAGGAAATACTTGTGATGATGATAATTATGATACTGATGATATTACCTAGATTAGGGAAGAAACTAAAAACTCTGGAAGAATGTTGATTCATCTTAAACTCTCTCTCAGAATCCAGTTCTAAATAATTATTAGTATATACCTTTATAGGAGCAAAACCAAAGATTCGTCCAAAAATATTTTAAAAACGGGGGTTTCTTTATTCAATCTGTATTTAGCATAAAAAGTTTTTAAGAAAGTAAGAGAATAAATCAAGAGTATTTTTCTAAATCTATTTATTATAGGTAAATAAAAAAAAAATTATAACAGAATTTCTTTTTTTTAAATTTTATTATTATCATTGTTATTATTATTATTGTTATTATTAAAATAAAGACCACCAGACATTCATTATGTCATTTTATTAAAAATTTCTTAGATAACAGTTTGGGTGCTTTATCCTATTTAAACACTTATCCAAAACTAACTTTATTGATTCTAAAATAAAGTTTTTAAAAAGAGAACTTCGAAAACAAACCCTGATTATCCAAAGAATACTTTATGTATTCATTTCTTTATGGATATTGTACAGGTTTTTGTTCTTAACATACCTATATTTATATCTTCATGTACAACTTGTATTTGTACATAAACCGGTTTCTGCCTTGTGGAGAATACGCCAACAGTAACATTATGATCACTGTACAGTGCACATAGTTGTTTTTAGTTTTTACATAATTTCATAGAAATGTTTAAACCCAATAAAACACAAATTAAAAAAAATAATATTTAGAAGAAAAATCAAAAAAAGTTTTTAGCCTCCATTTTTAAATTGATTTATGTTTTCTTTTGGAATTAAATTACTTTTAATACAGGGTTACTCATAACGGGTTAGATATCAAAGACGACTGTACGGAATTCATTGAGATTTTTTCTTACATCTATGGTTCCCTGCAGTTTAAAACTAAAATTTATTTCTTTACCAAACCCTTACGTAAATCATTAGATTATATTGAAAATCAAATCACATTATGATAGTCATATTCAATTAGTTTTGGGTCGTCAATTAAGTCTCATCCTTTGCTGGTAACCCGAAATAAAAAAAGATAATTTCACATTGAAAGGTACAATTACATGTATTTGGGGAAAACGTTAACAGCATGTTTCCTTTGTTTCTCCACCAGATGATTTGTGCATAGAAATTTATCTCCAGCTGACTCACCAACTTCGAGATCTAAAAATAAAGTTTTATCTTGCACTTCCTTTCTTTAACTTTAACATTCTCATAATAGAGTTTCTAACTCAATTCATATAATGAATATTCATTAAACCCTTATCAATTTGCAAAAGCATAATTGTCCATTAGATAACATAATGGAGTTTTCTTTTCCATTACAATAAAAGATTTCTTGAAATTTTCCATTTCCATAATAGAAGCTTTTCTATAATATAGGTTTTAATCTTCCATTTTTGGTTTTAAAGCTATTAACTGCCTGTACATAATTATTATCTTTTCTAATTCTCCTAATTATAAAATGTATTTTTTCTTTACTTTCATTCTTATAAAAAAGTTGTTCTCGACACTTTAAATGTAATTTCTATACTATAGTTAAATTTGTATAGTTTAATAATTTTATTAATACCTAAGCTCCAGTGGTTATGATAACCCTGGTATATTGCTGTAAGATGAAGATTACCAGTTTCTTGAGCCCTGAAAATATTTTGGAATTTTCCTTAGAACACTTTCTTTTAGACGTATTGTTGATTTTAAATAAAGAAATACAGGGTGTCAAAATAAAACATATGAACCGAGTGAAGAATTCGAGAATCATCCAGAATTAGCATGGTAACAACTAATTTTAAAAACATTAAATGATTTCAATTTAATGAATTGGAACTGCCTACCACTGGTTAAAATTTGAATTACTGATTCAAAACCTTCCATAACCTTAAACCATAACATTTAAATTGTTCGGGTTCAAATATAAACCGGCAGTAGACCTTTAACGACGTAGCTTATATTCATAAAATTTGGTCCTAGGTCGGCTAGAATATATATTTTATGAAAGCTATTTTTCTATTCTGGTTTTTAAAACAAAAACGACTGGGAATTTTCAATTTTCTAATTATAACAAGTACAACAGTATGCGGTATCAAAACACAAACAAACAAATTCTATGCTCTGGCAGACAAAAATTCCTGCAGAATACAGCTTTCCTAGTAGGCATAACTACAGTGGTAGGCCTTTATATCAATACAATGAAGACTACTTTTAAACTTAAGTTTTGATTTTTTTCATATTACAAGTTTACAAGTAAACAAAGAGAACCTGTTAAATGGAAGTTTCTCTTTGTTTCCATGTTTATATATTTATTCATAGCTTGGTAGAAACTAAAAATTGAAATCCAAAGCCGTCTTATTGTATTGATATATACGACGATGACAGTATAATAAATTAAAAAGGCGATCTTGAAGTTGTCAATACATTTCCATGTTTATTGGAACACCCTGTTGATTAAAATTGTCACTACAGCATGACATTTATAAAGTAATATGGTACCGTCGCACTAAACACACTTTCTTTATACTCGAATTGAAAGGCAGAAGAGCATATTTCATTTATTTTTCATATTTCATTTCAGTTCATATTTCATTTCAGTTCATATTTCATTTATTTTTCATAATTCATTTCAGTCCATATTTCATTTCCATTTCATAGTTCATTTCAGTTCATATTTCATTTCATTTCAGTTCATATTTCATTTCAGTTCATATTTCATTTCAGTTCATATTTCATTTCAGTTCATATTTCATTTCATTTCATTTTTCATTTTAGTTCATATTTAATTTCAGTTCATATTTAATTTCAGTTCATATTTCATTTCAGTTCATATTTCATTTCAGTTCATATTTCATTTCAGTTCATATTTCATTTTAGTTCATATTTCATTTCCATTTCATATTTCATTTCTATTTCATATTTCATTTCAGTTCATATTTCATTTCCAATTCATATTTCATTTCCATTTCATATTTCATTTCAGTTCAAATTTCATTTCCAATTTATATTTCATTTCCAATTTATATTTCATTTCCATTTCATATTTCATTCCACTACATATTTCATTTCCGTTTCATACTTCTATTCCAATTCATATTTCATTTCAGTTCATATTTCATTTCCATTTCATATTTCATTTCCGTTTCATATTTCATTTCCGTTTCATATTTCATTTCCAGTTCATATTTCATTTCCGTTCCAGATTTCATTTCCGTTTCATATTTCATTTCCGTTCCATATTTCATTTTCGTTTCATATTTCATTTCAGTTTATATTTCATTTCCAGTTCATATTTCATTTCAGTGCATATTTCATTTCAGTTCATATTTCATTTCAGTTCATATTTTATTTCAGTCTATATTTCATTTCCATTTCATATTTCATTTCTGTTTCATATTTCATTTCCATTTCATATTTTATTTCAGTCCATATTTAACATATGTTTCTCCGGTCTTTGTTTCTTTGTCTGCTTGTTTTTGCAATTCAGAGCAAACTTGATGTATTCTTCTATAACATTATTATCATTTTATTAAAAGGGACTGTAGACGTAATTTTATGCGACTTTTCATTTATTGAACGGCATATCCGATTCACAGCAGAATCCTTTAAAGCTTTGTCTGAGCAAAAATGTATGAGATATACATAATCTTCTCTTTAAAAATCGATTATTTTCAATTGTGGTTTTTCTTTAAAGACAGTTTCGCATTTATTATTTGGAAAGACTGGATAAAATTTTCAGAACTAAATACTTTTCAAGTTTTCAAGGTAGCAAAACAACGATCGACATATTCCCCATTTTTTATCAGATTAAGGATTCAAGGGTATCGCTAATTGTCCCTCTTTACATGAAGTGTCAATAAAAATTTCAACAATAGCCCCTTTAACCTCGTCTTGAACTTGATATCGGTTTATTACAAAGATGATTTCAAGTTCTTAGCTTTCCTTAAAATCAAAGCAAGGTTATTAAATAAGGATAGTTACTCTGAGTGCGCTCCAATGTACAGAAAATGCTGTTTCCTTGGGATAGATAGAACCTTGACTCAAAGCGTCTCATCAAATCGTATCGACGGCTTTATTGTTTTGAGAATTTGTACAGTAATATTTCACGTGTATATAATGTTTGTTTTTCAATATATCTAGATATAACTGAAATATTAATCACGATTTTTAAATTTTTAAAAATAAATGCCGCGTTAATCAATGACGAGCTTACAGTCAAAACTAAACTTAAATATTCGTAAACTAACCTTTCTAATAAAGATGAATTGGTGGATAAAGAGGAAGTTCCAACAATACTGGTTCTGAGCAGTACTCCACTAAATATTTTCTTTAACAACTTTTTCTCCCAACCGTCAGATGCATTTTAAATGAGAAAGTAAAATAGAGAACTCTGTAGATTGTTGAATTAGAGAGTATATTAAAAATTCAAAAATCAAAATTTAATGGACCAAATACATCTAGACCTGGTTGGTCCTAAGTGGCACCTGAAAAAGTTCCCCGCCCCACTTAAAAACATTTCCATGCCCCGGCCCCCACTCTCAAAAATCATTCAATAAAACAAATGTTACTGAAGAAAATTCCTGTTTATATTTGAAAATTCAATGATTTTTTTTTGATTTTTAACGAGTGCCTGCTCTAATCAAAAGTGTTTCCAATAATCAACATAAGCAAATAAAATTTTAATAATGTAAATACCTGTTTAAGGTTTGTTTAACAGGTAGATTTGTTATATAGGGAGTTGAGAGATCAACTTTTACCTAGATCATTCATTCAATATATTTTATTCATTCATCCGTTGACTTTTATTCATCCATTCATTCGTAATAAATCATTCATTCATCCGTTGACTTTTATTCATCCATTCATTTGTAATAATTCATTCATTTATTCATCCTTTTATTCTTTCATTCATTCATTCATCCTTTCATTCATCCTTTTATTCATCCTTTAATTGCTTCATTCATTCATTCATCCATTCATCCATTCATCCTTTCATTTTATTGGATTTTTCCGCCAAATATATTCATTTATTCATTACATTATCTTTCCTGTGCTATCATTAATTCATTAATTAAATCTTACACTTATCCGTCTATTAGTTAAATCTTAATTAATTTACCAAATCATCAATTTTTATCAATATTCTAAGTTAACATATAATTTATCGATTAACATCTTTTCATCAAAAACTTTCATAATTTTATTTTTTCATAATTTTATAGTTTCATAGTATCATAATTTCATAATTTCATAATATCATAATATCATAATTTCATAATTTCATAATTTCATAATTTCATAATATCATAATTTCATAATTTCATAATTTCATAATTTCATAATATCATAATTTCATAATTCCAGATTTCATCAATTTCTTCAAACTTTACTCCAACATAGATATAATTTTAAAGAAAACATCTTACATGAAAATTTTTTTAACTTTTTTATTACCTTAAATTCCCTGCAGTTAGCAGATAAGAAACAAAGAATAAATAAAATTAATTTTAACATTTTTGAGATTACCAAGAAAACATGTCTGAAAATAGTTTAGATTATGTTAATTTGTAATTTCAAGTGACCTTCCCTTAAAAGAGGGACATGTCCGATTCACAAATTAAATCAAATCATACGGCATTTTTAAAATAAACATTCTGATCAATAATGTGGAAGATATGATCTTTTTCATGCCTTAGCATTATCTTCAATTTTTCCGGAGCAGAAATGCGCAATTCACTTATAAAAAGAAACCACTATTGAAAATAATCAACTATTAAAGAGATGATAATGGATATCTAAATCTTTTAATGGTTTCGGTGTGAATTAGACATGCCAGTATCTAAATGGTGATTCATTTAATGCAAATTAACACATCCATTTAAATAGATTCATTATAGTAAATATTTAACGAGAACGAATTGGAATTTAGAAAATATATAATTAATTTCAACTAGAATTATTATGCAAATTATACATAGTAAATTGTAACTTCTGAGCTTAATGTCTGTATAAACTATGAAAAATATGAGACCTAGTATCAAATATTGCACAATGAAAAAGAAGTAAAAACTAGGTGACGTGGTAAACCTAACAGTCGTAAAAACATTAAAGCGTAATCAATAAACGGAAAGAATAAAAATTAAACCCAAACAAAGGGATTGAGGTCATGTTTGATGCCTTGTCTTTTTACCTATTTATATTAAAAGCATGATAAAAAACATTATATTAAAAGCATGATAAAAACATTATATTAAAAGCATGATAACACATTATATTTAAAGCATGATAAAAACATTATATTAAAAGCATGATAAAAACATTATATTAAAAGCATGATAACACATTATATTAAAAGCATGATAAAAAACAAAGCGTTGGGGAAAATGTTTTGTTCTCAAACTTTACACAACTACGGGTTAACTAATAAGAGATAATTGAAACATTCCTTGATCGCATATTAAATCAAGTTTCTACAAACAAANATTAAAGTGAAACGTTAGAACAGATTAATAAGCTAGATTAGATTACATTACCTAGAAATAGTTTGGGACTTCTAGGTGTACAATGTACGAATTTAAAATTAACGCTGCCGTATTACTTAAAGTAATTGAAGTATATATATTAAAACTCTGAAATGTTCATTTGTCAGGGGGTGGAGTAATGCAGTGCTCCCAACTCCCCCCCCCCTCCTTCAATTGATTAATCCTAAGGTTTCCGTTTTTTTTACCAGGGGGGGCAGTGTAGTCCTCTTGCCCCCCTTGGGATTTATGGGCTAAAATCAGGTGTGGTGGGTAAAAAATGAGTTTGCCCCTATCTTTAATTGTCAAAAGCATTTCTCTTTTATCTGAAATCTCTCTACCCTCCCCCCTTCTTGATAAATAATTATAGCTTTATGCATTATGCTGTATGAAGCACGTATGCAGGAAATTTTTCAAAAATTCATTCTTAAAAATAGAATATAAAGGACTATGAAAGCCCTCTCTCGCTTTTAATATGACCCAAATAATTCCGAATGGGGGGGAGGGGCTCTCATTTTATTCATGAATTTACTTTGGTGACAAAAACCAAAAGTTGTAGACCTTTGGTATTTCAAACGTTGAATTCGGTTACGATAAAATAAACTAAGTTTGAAATATCAAAAGTTAGGCATAGAGATTAGGAGAGTTGAATTGCCCGGCGTTGCCCCAGTTACTCTTAGTTACTCCCAACCACGCTTGGTCTTAAATCATGATTTTAGCGGTGCTCGGGGTTGCCTGTAGAATTTTAAAAATTCCATAATTTCGGCAGCAATAGCACATATAAATGAGCGAAGAGCTTTAATATATATATGATATGTATGTTTGACAGACAAGTCGTAACACATCGAGAAATGAAACAGATAGCATATAATAGGAAGTATGTCACCAACTGAGTCGTATTCAGGGGGAGGGGGCTATGGGGGCTCAGCCCACCCATGTATCTGTGAAATATACGGTTTCCATGTTTTTTGGGCTCGAACGGGGGCTGAGCCCCCTCCCCCCCTCTACATCCCTGCCTTTACATTAGCTATTACTACCTAGGTCCTAGAATGTTAGGTGTTGAGACAACATTTGGTAATTTCCTAGTATACGATTTTTGGTAAATAGTAATATGAGTTTTGGACCCCCCAGGCCCCTCATTTTATTTTATGCATTTGATTTTTACAATTTTTTATCATAAAATTAATATTTTTATACTTATAAAGTAGAGATCTCTGTTCGTTTGTTTGAATGCCAGATCATAACTCAGGCACTCCTTCACCAAATTGCCACAAATTTTGACAAACGATATCAGTAAAAACAAGGAAATATTCTTAAATAGCTTAGTTTTAGTTGAATAGAGAAAAATTTGTTTCCAGGCAAAGCTGGGTTCCCAAGGTAGTATTTTCTTTTAGTCCCGGGTTAGGTTAAGACAATTTCTGAGTGAGATGTGCCCGAGTAGGACAAGCTATAAGGGGCCGAGCGCCGCGGCTAGAACAGGCTAGGAGGGCGCCGCGGCCACCCTTCCAAACTATTGTTTGCAGATCCAATTCTGAAGAAGATACCACTATAACTTTAAATTTTAAAAAACTCAGCTACCGTTCCCCCCCCCCCCCCCCTTACTCTGTTTGATCCGAGCAAAAACAATTATAGTAATAAGCTTGAACTTTAGTAAGCATGGGGACAGTTTTGGTATGACTCACAAGATATGCTTGACATATGCTTAATCTCAACGTATATGACGAAATTAACTAGTTAAAACATGAGCGATAATTAAAGAATTATCAAGACTTGTTTCGGAATGATACCAGAAAATTGACTGAGCACAGAGCACTTATAGCCAGTCCTCAGTCGAGCAGCTTTTAAACGTTGAGCGAGTCGAGCAAATTGAAATAAACTGAGAGTAAGATCTCATCATCTCATGTTTATTGTTATTACGTGAGACTGCCTCGGGCATTTGCCGCGCACAACTATATAGAGTAAACTATTATTGGATTTCTGAAAAATTAAAATTAAAAAGTGTTGAAGTCATCTCATTTTAAACATTTTTGTTATTGAATTAATTTGATTGATTGATTGATTGATAAACGTTTATTTCTTCACACCTTGTGACTGGTGTCTTAAATCTTTGAATTAATTTTCCGAAGGAGTAAAAAAGAAATTATTTTTTGACCTGTTCATTGTCGTCTTCTATTTAAATCCTTGCAATACTGCACAATGCCGCTCAACTTTCTCAATCTCTATTGTTTGAAAAAGTTCGTTAGGGTTCCGGAATTGGAAAAACGAGTTCATACCAATTAAACCAGTCTTAGTGTTAAATATGGGTCGAATTTTAACCAAGAATTACCGATTTAAAAACATTTGATATTGTTTACCAAATGGAAAATTCTGTAAATTACAGAAAAGTTCGTGAAATCTCTATTAGGAAGGAGGAAGGGGGGGGGGGTAATTACTGACGAGAGGTTGATTAATTAAAAGGCACTTTTCAACTCTAATGCGCTCTCAAGAAAGTCAGATATTATTTTATATTTAAATTATTATCTGAAAGTATTGGATTCGGTTGAATGATTTTATTTGTTAATTTCAATTATGATTTTTCATTTACTTTTACAGTTTCTCAAGTTTTTTTGATTAATGAAAACTGGTAATTTCCTTGCAAACGATTTTGAACCCCCGGCCACCCGGTAATCGATAATCTCATGAATTCTAATTAAATATTAACGTCTTACACCTAACCAAATTTTCATTTATCGTAAAATTATCTGGTATATTCCTAGAGAACGATTTTTGGACCCCCCCTCCCAATTATCTCTTATGTGAATTTTTTTTATTTAGAGAAACATGGCACAAAATGTGAATCCATCAACAGCCGGGACAAGATTGCACGATCAAGGAGATAAAGACGGGAATGGAAAGTAAGATATGTTTTTTCTTATAATGTAATATCTTTAGAAATGAGACATTCTCTGGGAGGACATTTATTGATTAACTTTCATTTTCCTCCAAACCATTCCCCATTTTCAATACTTACACAGCTTCTAAATGCTTAGGAGTCTTTATCTTCTTGAATAAGAATTTCTACCCCTAAAGGGGGATGGTGGAGATGCGCTATTTGATGTAGGGAGGGGGGCGGGGCTGCTTTCAATTTTGGTTCAAATTTTACAATTTTATGGCTGCACGTCTAATCAAATAGGACATCTCCACCAACCCATTTATAAATCTAGATATAATAAATATGTAAAATAAATTCTAATCTGTTTTATTTTCTATTGTTGGGACAAAAAGAGCCGAAGAAAAAAAAACATTACATTAAAAGAAAACAGAAAGGCCAAATTAAAAAAAAGAAGCAAATGACAAAAAATAAAAACAAAGAAAATATAATGAAAGAAAAAAATTCGATCAAAAAAAAATGTCCTTTTTTTAAGCTTGATGCACTAGATATTTGTAAATATTGAATGGTAATATTTTCTGCATAAAAATGTGATATATGCACCTTTATAAATATCATGACAACAATCTGAATTTTTTTTATAAACTCCGCCAGGAGCCCTGAAAATAATCATTACATAAACATAGGATATGTATTTTCGTCACTTGTAAAAAGGTTTTTAAGCTCTGGAGAGTAAAATAAGTAAGGAGGCCCATGATTACCAAGCTTACTATTTGCATTTTTCTTTTGCTATATGCCTGAATTATGCATTTTAAAGTTATAATGATCTATCTTTTTGCTTCAGAGTTGGAGGATCTGCGTCTCAGCAGGTCTCTAAACGGTTACAGTCGGAGCTCATGAGCCTCATGATGTCACAGGTAACCCTCACCAGCTTAAAGGGACTGTACACGTACTTTAGCAGTTTAAAGAGACTGTAGACATACTTCAGCAGTTAAGAGACTGTAGACATACTTCAGCAGTTTAAAGAGACTGTAGACATACTTCAGCAGTTCAATAGACTGTAGACGAACTTCAGCAGTTTAAAGAGACTGTAGGCGAACTTCAGCAGTTTGAAGAGACTGTAGACGAACTTCAGCAGTTTAAAGAGACTGTATACATACTTTAGCAGTTAAAAGAGACTGTAGACGTACTTCAGCAGTTAAAAAAGATTGTAGACATACTTCAGCACTTTAAAGAGACCGTAGACGTACTTCAGCAGTTTAAAGAGACTGTAGACGTACTTCAGCAGTTTAAAGCCAATAAAACCCACTGGGCTTTTTTGTTGAAAAAAACGGTTTTTCCAACCCTGATGCCTGACCTTAACAACCAAAAAAAGCGTTGAATTCTGTTGGATTTCCTGCACTGTTTCACCTGTAGAAATATGCAAATACTTATTTTATTAAGAAACTGCAATTCAAAACTTTCTAGTTTCAGTTAAAAAAATAAGAAATTTTCATCAAACGACGATATATTCCTCTTTGCTGCTCAGACAAAGGGTTAAAAGATACCATTGTGAATTGGACTTTTTTACGTACTTTGCAAGCATTACGTAGAATTTTGAGATAAAAAAGTTATTTTATTCCGTTGTTGTTAAGCATTACATAGAATCTAAAATAACTCGAAGAAATCCTGAATTGTATTTCTTTTTCCAAATAAAAAAAACGATTCTTTCTAATGAAATGGGTTGCAAAGTTATTGTAAAATAAATACTGCTGATGTGGTAGCGCTGTTGCACTCCTATTAAGAAGTATTACCACTTAATTCAGCCCATAAACTCATTAGTCTTTACTTTTCGCGAAAAGTTCCTTTCAATTATTGAATCAGTTAAAACCATCGAATTTCATTAAAACCAATCTTTTTATAACTTAGAGACACATTTGTAATGTAAAACGAAAAAAAATTATTGATTATTAAACGAGGAGTGGATAAATAGTTTTATAAACAGTTTTTCCCGAACCCATGGACAAGAACTTATTATGTTTAGGACAAAGGTATCTCAGCCTTCCCTGATGGTGATAATCTTCTCTCCTGGGTTGGTACAGTTGTTGGTCCACAGGTAGAGAGAGTTTTAATATACATTATTACGGACATATAGTCCTTTAACCGCTGTAAACCATTTATTTTAAGAAATTAATTTTCTATTTTTTTTTCGGGGG